>NC_034438.1:15698447-15845048 GCF_002078875.1 Numida meleagris
TCTCCTCTCCTCTCCTCTCCTCTCCTCTCCTCTCCTCAAGAAGCAGTTTTTCGTCTGGGTAGTCAAATGTAATCTGCATGACTTGAAGAAAAGATTCAGTATTTCATAGAATCACAGAGCCATAGAACGGTTTGAGTTGGAAGGGACCATTAAGACCACCTAGTTCCAACCCCTCTGCTATAGGCAGGGACACCTCCCTCTAGACCAGGTTGCTCAAAGTCCCATGCAGCCTGGCCTTGAATGCCTCCAGGGATGGGGCATCCACAACCTCACTGGGCAACCTGTCCCAGTGTCTTGCCACCCTCATAGTAAAGAATTTCTTCCTAATATCTAGTTTAAAATAATGAAGCAGGTCTATAGCTATAAATAAAGGAATTGTATTGGGTTTGATTTCCTAATAAAATAGTGGGAAAATACTGTTATTGCTAATGTTGAGATCATGAAGGTATCTGGAGAGAGGATGGCTGGTATTAGTATTTACAGTAAATCATAGTCTGAAAGTAGTTCACCAACTCAAAGGTACTAGTTGTTGTCTGTGTTGTTGGACTGACTACATGTGAGTGCTTCTTGCCCACTGACAATTTTAAAAAAGGTAAAATACATATCTCAAGGAAAAGTTACTTGATACAAGGTTGTCCAACTCTTGTCCCATCAACTGGTTTTATTTTTCATCCATTATTTGTCATCTGCTGTGCCATAGTTAGAACGTACCTATTTACTGTTTTACATATTCCCCATGATACTTGCTAAAGACTGAGGATCACCTTACTTTAAAGTGATCAGGGGCATCGTGGAATTATGCTGGGCAAATAGGATTGTTATACTCGTTCTGTTAGACTGCTAAATATAGAAAAGTGAGAAAAAAATTAACACTTAGGTATTTTGAAATAGATGTTTAGACACATGTAAGTCAAAGATTTTCATTTTTTCTGCTAATGATTATATCACTTCAACAAATTTTTCTGAGGGGATAGTTTCAGTGATGGTAGTCCCATCCAGAAAGCATTTTTCATTTATATTTTACATTACACATCTTCTCTGCCTTTGATCTTTTTTCCTTGCTGTTTGAAAAACTTCAAATGTAGTGGTAGAGTAGTAACATTACAGTCTTCAAGGATGCCCACCTGTTCTTAGTGTTAGAAATCTGCTTTGTGAAATGAGCCCTAGAAGTAATATAACAGCTACTACAGTACAATCAAACATACTGAACAAAACCAGTGGTTTCAAGGCAGCTATACTTGCTCAATCATGTTGTTTTTCTATACAAAGAGGGAGAAACACAAGAAAAAATGAAGCACAAAGAAGCCAAAGATATAGGCTCTTTATAATGTCTTTCTCCAAATAGAATATTTGAACAACTGGTGTGTTTGTACTCTAAGATGTCTCACTAATTTCAAGACTTGGAAACCATCTGTTGGCTAGAGCAAGAAGGACATAATTTGTTCTCAAGTTCTATTCTTTTCCTGATATTCCTCTGCATTTTGAAGTACAGCAAATGCTTTTGTTTTGTTTTACAAAACAAAGGGTGTGTGAGAGAGGAATAGATTTGCAGCATTCATTTACTTGGTTGTGTATACTTGTGAAAATGAAGACATACTCAACTCTTGGCAGCAGCAGGACATGGAAGCTAGTGCAAACATCCAACTTTCCCACACTTAAAAAATGTCATTTCAGGGGCCACTGTGACAATAAGGCTGAATAGCATAACACTACAATATAGAATCATAAAATCATAGAATTGCTCAGGTTGGAAAAGACCTTCAAGATCATCAAGTCCAACCACAACCTAACCATACTATCCTAACTCTAACAACCCATTGCTAAATCATGTCCCTGAGCACCACATCCAAGCAGTTTTTAAACACAATCAGAGATGGTGACTCAACTACCTTCCTGGGGAGCCTGTTCCAGTGCTTATTGACCCTTTCTGTAAAGAAGTTTTTCCTGATATCCAACATAAACCTCCCCTGGCGCATCTTGAAGCCGTTTCCCCTTGTCCTGTCACCTGTCACCAGCAAGAAGAGACCAACCCCGCTCTCACTGCAATTACCTTTCAGGTATTTGAAGAAAGCAATAAGGTCTCACCTCAGCCTCCTCTTCCCCAGACTAAACAGCCCCAGTTCCTTTAGTCTCTCCTCGTAGGGCATATTCTCCAAGCCCTTCCCCAGCCTTGTTGCCGTTCTTTGGACCTGCTCCAGCACCTCAGTGTCCTTTCTGTATTGAGGTGCCCCAAACTGAACACAGTAAAATACATAATAAATATCACATTGTTTCTCAGACATAAGCTTATTTATGTATGGCCTTTTTAGTTCTTCAGAGATATTTTCCTATGTGTCAGGCTCCATCATTATAGTGAACCCATTTCTCATGTGTAGTAGCCTATAAAAATCTTCCATTCTCACTTAATGAAAAAATGTGACCCCCACTGAGCTCTGTTGGCAACTGGCTCACTAGTAGTGGAGGTGTCCCTGCCCATAGCAGAAGGGTTGGAATTAGATGATCTTAAAGGTCCTTTCCAACTCAAACTCTTCTATGATTATATCAGTAATCTTATGTATAAGGAGATCTAAATGCAAATGAGAACTGAGTACCATCGACAATTAATCTTTAGAACAAGAGTCTTAAAGATAATAAAAAGCCTTGTGCATATTGACAGCAGCTTGATACTTCCAGTGAAGCTACCCAAAACTTAGTTTTCCAGTAAAGGATTTCCAGTACAGCATCCTTTTGTGCACACAGAGATTTCTTCAACCTTGAACACTTTTTGTTTTAATCTGTTATCATTTTTCATTAAATGTAAATACTTAGTGTATACATATTATGCTTGTAATATTTGCTGTCATTATTTATGCTATTTCACCGTTTAAGCTCTTGAAATAGAGGGAAAAAATAAAGAAAAAAAAAGTGAAACCCATCACAAAAGAGGACAAACTGAAATGGAGAGTCTATGTCATACTATTCATCTTCCTGTGAACAACATCCTCTCATCTTACTCATTATACTCGTCTTACATCATTATCTGCTCATTTCCTTCTTGTATGTCTAGGAACTAGTCCCAACTCTGATCCTTATTTCTGTTTGGCAGTACTGAGACTGTTGCTCTAATAAGACTTTCTGCAAAGAATCCAAATTGATCAAAGTCTCAGAGTTGCAGTGCTGTCTTGGGTGTCACTTTGATAGCAATATTTGTCTTCTGCTCTCCTCTTTTGGTAAGTAAAGATTATTCTTCATGAAAAGGACTCGAACACCTCGAGAATCTTCCATTCAAAGCACAGTATTTCTTTCTACTCATTCACAATGTAGTACTATGTACATATTCTAGAGAACATTCACTCAATTTAGGTAACTTTGACATCCTATTATAATACGATTGATGTAGCATCAGACTGAAACTTCAGAAGAGACACATTCAGAATAAACAAAAGATAGACCTTTTAGTAGCAAGCAAAAAACCAGAAAATATCTGTCAGTGGATATTAGAGCAACATTTGCTCTAAGTTTGGCCAGAGAGCCTTTCAGACATTTTTGCTACTGTCTTCTCTTTTTTTTTTTTTTTTTTCTGGCACAAATAAATGGGTGAAAAACATGAAGGGGCATCAAGGAAACTGCAAGTTTTTATAAGATGCTGTCTCACAAAAAAGTGAAATTTATCAGCTGCGGTTATTTTCCAGAATGCCTCTCTAATGATTACCTTAATTGCATTGCTGGCAGAGTATGCAGTTTTTATTAATCAATAAGACAATGATTCACACAATGGAACAAGCAGCCACTAATCATTATCTCATAATCAATCTCTAAATCTGTTTCCCATTATTAAAATCCACAATACTCTGTAGGTTCCTCAACAATATTATTTTTACAGCTACAGTGTATGTCACAGCATAAGTGTTTTCACTGTGGCTATCAGTGCTAGCTGTATCACTCTGAGCTGCATTCAGTATGGAAGATATAATGAGCCAGTAGTGACAGCACCATGGCTTTTCCAGCAGAGGTCATAAATGTTTAAACCTATATATATGTCCTGATGCACAGCTGCTGCTCCTAGGTGCGGGAAGAAGAAGAGGAAGGTGGCTGGTGTTTTCCATTAGAATTGTCTGAGGCTGAACTGGTGTGTCCTAGCTCAGATGCCCTTGAAGAACATGTGAAGTGTATGGAGAACCTCCCAGAATGTCAGGTTGTGTGTGCCCATATGGCAGCAGCCAATGGGGCAAGGGCTATGGGATTTCAGTCAAGAGGAACTGAGTATCCCTCATATTCTGTACTTGGAATGAGGCAACCCTGGCTATATGTGCAGACTGGGAGACATGAGGCTAGAGAGATGCCCAACAGAAAGGGACTCGGGGATTCTTGTGATGGCAAGTTGAATCTTGCCATCAGCAGTGTGCCCTAGCAGCCAAAAGGGCCAGTTGCACCCTGGACTGCCTCAGGCCCAGCACAGTGTCTGGTCAAGAGAAGAAAAGGGAATGTCCCACTCTGCTCTGTGCTGGTATGGCTTCACCTTGAATGCTGTGTGCAGTTTTGGATGTCGCAACATAAGAAGGACATAAAACTATTAGAGAGTGTTCAAAGAAGGGCTGCAGAGATGGGGAAGGGACTAGAGGGGGAGATATATGAGAAGTGGCTGAGGTCCCTTGGCTGGCTCTGCCCAGAGCAGAGGAGCTGAAGGGAGGCCTCGCGGCTGCTGCAGTTCCTCACAGGGAGTGGAGGGGCAGCGCTGAGCTCTGCTCTCTGGTGGCAGCAGCGGGGCGTGAGGGAACAGCATGGAGCTTTGTCAGGGGAGGGTCAGGGAGCAGTAGGGAAAGGTTCTTCACCAGAAGGTGGTCATGCCCTGGAATAGGCTCCCCAAGGCTGTGGTCATGGCCCCAGGCTGACAGAGTTTCAAGAAGTGTTTGGACAGCACTCTCAGAAATATGATTTGAATTTTGGGTGGTACTGTGTGGAGCCAGGAGTTGGATTGGATTAGGAAAGCCAAGGAACAGATGGAGCTGAACTTGGTGAGGGATGTGAAAGATAACAAGAAGGGTTTCTACAGGTACGTAGGCAGGAGGAGACAGGCCAAGGAGAGTGTTCCCCCTCTGATAAATGAGGATGGTGAAGTGGTCTCCTCAGACATGGAAAAAGCTGAGGTGCTCAGTAAGTGCTTTGCCTTGGTCTTCACTGGTGGTCAGGCTTCCCACGTCTGCCAGGACCCTGAACCTCTAGGTGAGGGTGTGGGGAGTGTATTCCATCTCACTGTGACACTGGAACAAGTCTGAGACTTCCTCATGCAATTGAATGTATATAAGTCCATGGAACCAGATGATATCCATCCTAGGGTTCTGAGGGAGATGGCTGATGTGGTTGCTGAGCCATTCCCCATCATGTTTGAAAAATCATGGCTGTCCGGTGAAGTATCCAGTGACTGGAAAAAGGGAAACATTACTCCCATTTTTAAGAAAGGTAGAAAGGAAGACCCAGGGAACTACAGTCCAGTGAGCCTCACCTGTGTGCCTGGGAAGATCACGGAGCAGATCCTCCTAGAAGCTATGTTAAGGCACGTACAAGACAAAGAGGTGATCCGAGACAGCCAGCATGGCTTCACCAAAGGCAGATCTTGTGTGACCAATGTGGTGGCCTTCTATGATGGAGTGACAGCATCGGTGGATGAGGAAAAGGCGATGGATGTCATCTTCCTGGACTTCTGCAAAGCCTTTGATATGGTCCCTCACCACATCCTTCTCTCTAAATTGGAGAGGTATGTATTTGAAGGACAGACTGTTCGGTGGATTAAGAATTGGTTGGCTGGATGCAGCTGAGGGGTTGTGATGAATGGTATCCCTCAGGGGTCAGTCTTGGGACCGGTGCTCATCAACGTCATCATTATAGACATAGACAATGGCATCAAGTGCACCCTCAGCAAGTTTGCAGACGACACCAAGCTGAGCAGTGCAGTTGATACAGTAGGGGGAAGGGAAGCTGTCCAGAGGGACCTGGACAGGCTGGAGAAGTGGGCGCATGTGAACCTAATGAGGTTCAACAAGTCCAAATGCAAGGTGTTGCACTTGGGCTGGGGCAATCCCAGGTATTTATACACAATGGGGGAAGATATTCTTGAGAGTAGCCCTGTGGAGGACATTAGGGTCATTTTGCTTTTTCTTGAAAGTAGAAAATAAACCCAAATATACCTAATGAAATAATTAAGTAACCATAATTGTGTTTTAAATTCTGTGATATACTATGATAAAACAGTGGTGCTACCAAACATTACGCAGAATCTGGGCAAGTCTGCATCCACCTTTTGGTTTTCCTCTAGATAAACAAATTTATACTGGTTTGTCTGGACAAGCCTGTTCATGATGGAAATGAATTACCGTTACCAGATCTCCTATCATTTCTTAAATAACATCACTGTCACCTCTCTAAAGCCTGAAAAAATTTTGAAAGAATGACTGACTTTATCTGCTTCAAGTTTCTCATGGATATTCCTATTCTTTGCTCTCATCTGCCAATATACCAACTTCAGCTTTTTTTTAAAAAAAATCTGAGATAAACTCTCAGTCAGCCCTCAGCCCTCTTGCTTAACAAAAAAGTGTTTTGTCTCTCCTGTCTACAGTTTCAAAGTACACTCTTCTGTGATCAGTTTACTCACAATCATTCAAAGTCAGAATTATAAAAGTACTTTTGTACTTGCCCAGGATTTCAGTCTTCTTCATAGTTACTTATTTTCTTTTTATGCTAGTCTCTACTCATTTGGGACCCATTCCTGATTTATTATTCATAGTCTGTATATTTTGTTTAGGTAAGCAGCCAAGATAATCACTTCCCTGTTCAATGCCAAGAGAATCCAGTGGTTGTTTCTGCTCCCCTGAAATCAGCTCTGACTTTGTGCAATGGCCTTGACCAGAGAACACCACACTTCAAAGAGTCACTGATTCAAAAAAACCTCAATCAAGGCAGATCCAGGCCTGTCTTGTTCTACAGAAATCTTTTGGCCACAGGATAACCTTAGCCAGCTTCTTGAAACAGAGAAGCTACCAGCAATTATACCACCTTACCTATATCTAACAGTAAAGCAAGATGTGGCTGTCATTTCTGTTTGATTGTTTTTCTTAGTGAGAAAAATATATAATAATTATCAACATGGAAATGGGAGAATCTGTGCTGTGGACGAGGTCTGCATTATGTGTTGTGCAAAGCATCGAATCCAGTTTGATGCTACACCACCTGGGGAGCCCACCATGTAAAGTGGTACAAGGTTATCTGTGTTATTCTTATCTTAAAATTTTAGTTCTAATAAATAGAATTTTATATGTTACATGTTACCTTGCACAGTCTAAGTGTCCTTCTTACTGGGATCATGATAAATTGACATCTTCTGGAGCAAAACATCTTGAATGTCAAGTAAAGAAATAGAGAAAATAAATCAAATTGGCAATGAAGAATAATAGGATACAAAAAAATTTGACTCCTTGATGCTTAGAAAAATTTTACCTGTCTGGCTATCAGGGAAAAAAATTCTCACTTCAGTTGTATCGGGGCAGAAAAAAAGTTTAAAGGGTCTTGGATAAATCACTGAATTACACATATACTATGAGAAAACATTATAGAAACTCTAGACTCGTTTTAAATTACTATCCCTCATATTTCAAATTTCTTTCATCTAAGATCGGCGATTCAGACCAGGTAGAATACAACTTTTGAGTAGATTTGCTTCTTAATTGAAAGGTATCAATTTCTACAAAATTGGAAGAGATCCACCCATTGGTTTTGGTTAAATGATGATTGATGACAAACCAGTGACAGAAATCAGTCCCTGTAAACGTGTACTTATAACACATCACTGAAGCCATGAGTCTAGCTTGAAAAAGCAGAGGTTAAATATCACACAGAGACTAAGGTCAGAAGAAAACATGGAAACAAACTTCCTTGCACCAAAATAATTAGGCGGAAACATTTTGGGCTCATTTAAAATAAAGCAATCACTGCAATAAGTGGAATCTTAGAAACAGCTACAGATATTTGATTTCTGCCCTTACCATTTGGAAAAAAACTCCTCTAAATGTATACTTTTTGAATTATAACTGTCGATTCATATTCATCCAAGGGAAAGAAAACAGAAGTGGCATTAAAATAAGTGCTTGTTTTGCAAGTGCAAATCGGTCTAGAGTTAGAAGATAACTGTTCAGTGTGTAAGTAGTGCCAAAAAACTTCATTAATGAGTAGGTACCGTAACATTTTTGTCATGGTTTTATGATTTTCGGTTATTGGTACTCCACATCATAACATCATGTAGTGAATGTACCTGGTCCTCAGAAGAGAAGGACTACTACATTCCCCATGGTACTTTGCTCCTCTGTTACCATTTTCCAGCCGGAGGGAAAAGATAAAAGCTCACAGTATAAAAACTTGCAGATCATGAGACCTCGTCCCTTTTTCCACCGTCTCTCGTCTTGGCAGCACCTCTCTCTCCAGCCGTCTTATCGTCGGTAGCAGAGTAAGGCCTACCTTGATTTTGGGACATTCTCTCTCTCTGTATTGGATTTATCGGCTTAAATTGTAATTATATTGTATTATAGTGTGTTGTTTTGCATTCTGATATCTTATTTAGTAAATTAGTTTGTTTTTCCTCAGATTGTTGCTGCTGTTCTTTGCCCTCAGGGCCATCTCCCTACGCTTTTTCCCTTTCCCCTTTTCCCGGGACGTGGGCCCGTGGGTCCCCCGTCCCCTTTGTCACGGAATCGGTCCTAACACCCATAAACTGTTGACAATCTTAGAAAAAGATTTCTACTTTGATAACTTGTTTCCACTATAAATAAGTTAACTGAATTTTCTGAGATTGGACCTTGGACTGCTCCAGGTGAAAGCATATCCAGGTGAAAACATTTCCTTTTCTTTAGTGATGGATTTTTGGCCAGTGAGGTCATGTCATCAGCCTAACTAGACAAAGTCCATGTACTGGGCATCTAAAGAAAGATGAGGGTCCTGTCAGGAAGACATAAACAAAACCTGAAGCTGTTTCAAAGCCACGGGATGTCTGATACGGTACTGAGGAAAGACAGAGAAATTGTTGTAATAATTCAGGATTAGGTAGGATGAGACCTTTCTTTCCTAGCAAAACTAACAATCTTTCAAACATGATTAGAATAAATTATTTTATTTCAAGCTTCAACCTGTATACATTGTATTTTCCTTCAGGAGCTCATCAACTAAATATATTTGACTTGATTGTAGGAACACAGACTGATGATGGCAAACCATACATACAATTTTATATAAATAAACATTCAAAGTACAACTACCAAGTGTTTATAGATGGCCAAATGTATCCCAGAACATGTTATTCATAGGAACACTTCTCTCTGTCTCTAAATTGTTTTTAAAGGTTATACTAAGTTTAGTTAATATTTTTCTTCAATAAAGTTCATGGACATTTTTCTTACTCATCTAATAAAACTATGCCCTCAATTTAAAAAGTAGCAAAAAATGGAAAACCAGTTTAATAAATTAAATGTCTGTGTAAAACCAGTAAAGAAAATACCGCAAATTTAAGGTTAAAAAAAAAAGTAGAAAGTGGAACTGAACTGCAATCAATACAATCTGACTTTGACTATTTATGTTAAGAAGTTGAGTATTCTATTTGGTGATATTTCTGTTCAGTTTCACTAATTTATATTTCTAAATTCATTTTCAAATGTCTATTACATTTGTGGAAAGAATGAAGTCCTGAAAAGACATGAATTTGTTCTTAGACAACTCTTGATGGAAAATAAAATTCATGAGAGTCTGGATTTCTTGCTCAGTTTAAATGTATTTCCTGATGTTCTTAACCAAAATTTGATCCCCATTAACAAATTATTTAATAATCCACATTTGATAATGTAGAATACTGAGATGCATTGGAGTTTTTCCATGCATATTAGGCTTATTGCATCAATGAAGATATTAGGGGAGCAGATATACTCAGTACAAAAACTTAAACAATATAATGTAGTGATACAGTACAAAAGACAACACAAAGATAATTCACAGTGTAGAACTTTTACATAGATAGCATTAGAGTGACCTTATAAAGAACATTTTTGTCACAATGCCTGTTTCATTCAAGAGTGTTATATCCCATCTTTATTACGTAGAAGAAAGCATTTTTAAATTCATAGAACTTTCTGAGATGTATTATAATAACAGGAGATTTCATTTGCAACACACAGTTTCTACGTCAATGCAGAGTAAATCTTTAATGTGCATTTTTAGGACTCAGGACAGAATTTAGCACTTGAGTATGTTTTCGCACACAATTTCCTTAAAAGAAAGAAAGGAAGAAAGGAAGAAAGAAATTAAGAAAGAAATTAAGAAAGAAAGAAATTAAGAAAGAAAGAAATTAGAAAGAAATTAAGAAAGAAAGAAATTAAGAAAGAAAGAAAGAAAGAAAGAAAGAAAGAAAAAGAAAGAAAGAAAGGAAGGAAGAAAGGAAGAAAGGAAGAAAGGAAGAAAGGAAGAAAGGAAGAAAGGAAGAAAGAAAGAAAGAAAGAAAGAAAGAAAGAAAGAAAGAAAGAAAGAAAGAAAGAAAGAAAGGAAGGAAGGAAGAAAGGAAGAAAGGGAGGAAGGGAGGAAGAAAGAAAGGGAGGAAGGGAGGAAGGGAGGAAGGGAGGAAGAAAGAGAGAAAAGACAAGGATGCAATTCTGTACTACCCATAGTGTATTCTGATGGCAAGTCATATGGAAAAATGTATTCTCATCAGACATTTGTCTTCTTACACTATTATATTAACCTTAACATTGATATCTACATAATTATGAAATAGTTAAAAGATTTAACCTCCTTCTCTACCTCATCATAATTTATGCTATTGTTAAAAAATACGTATATTTTTCATGGAGTAATGCATTTAAGAAATAGATTGTTTGCGTAGTAAGTGCTCAAGAGTGATACGATCTGATAAAAGGGATTAAAAATGTCTGGTCTTGTACTAGTTTATTCCTGTTACTCCATAACATGGACTAAGACAAGAAAATAATAGTACAAGAGTGGATGAGAATTATTTGATGGATAGGATGACCGTGTTATTAAACATTAAAATGTTAATAAGATAAGCAATCAGGAGAGTGCAAATTTCTATACCGTAGACAATGAATTCAGTAAGCATCACAAAACACAACTGAAGTAATTCAGGAATTTGGAAGATACACATTCACCTTGCTATTTTTCATTTAAAGAAATAAAGATTGGGACCATATACAAAGACATATTATATCGCCACGTGGAGAAACATGCAGACATACCTGAACTTAATAATCACATTCCTGAGTCTCCTATTGGTCATGACCAGCGTAGAATGATGAAACAAATAAGAACATGACAAAAAAACTCCCAAATTTTCTTTCTATGAAATCGTATTTATCAACTTTTCATGTACCTTTTATCTGTTACTTTATATGATTACATTTTAACTGAATTTGTATGAATTTCTGGCACACAATTTATGTCAGTAAGTTCTGTGGTACAATTTTTCAGAGTATTAAAAAAGCATTTAAATTTGTTTAAAATCTGTTTACCTGGTAATTTCAACAGGTTTCCTTGTTTTCCTGCTATAGGAAGTAGACTTTTATAATTCTCTGATCATATTAATTGATTCTATAGAAGAGTCTTGTATTTCCGTATCTAGAAGATCTAGAAGATCCCACCTACCTTTAGTAATCCAGTCATCCTTCTCTGGGACATTTTCTAGATTTACCGTGTTGTTTTGAGATCATGGAATAAGACTCACATAAGATCATCAGTACACTGCACAAAGTGAATCATTTTTGTTTTACTGTATTATAACCTTCAAAGTCTGGTATGTTTGCAAAATGTAATGTTTCTCCAGAAAAGCTATTTTTTTCATTTTGCCAATATGGTATTTCTAGGAATCCCATTTAACAAGAGAGTATTTCTGTATGCATTTACTAATTTCATTTTAGGCAATTGCTGCTAATGCAATTTATATAGAATTCAGAATTTCTGTTCTGTAACAGATTTGGGCAGAATTCCTAAATTTCTTCTCCAGAATGTGTACCATTGTGGATATCTATCTTCTTGATCTTAGCCAATTTTAAGAAAATATTCATCCTCTACAGACAGCATTTAATACAACTCATGATTGAGTATTTATCATTTTTCACTCCATGAATTTGCTTTCAAGCTGACACTTCAACTTCTGGAAGTTAGATTAATAAAACTCCTTAAGAAGGAACTTCCTTAAACTAATTAGCAGTGAATTCATTTAGGATTCTATGAAAGATTTTTTCCTGCATGCAAATCCACCCACATACTCAACACTCTTGAGTCTGTGTGCCTCATCCAAGACACAAAACAGAATACAGTTTTGGAATGCATTATAAATATCTTCGTGCTCAGATGATATAATTAATAAAAGTCCCGACAAGAAGGCAAAAAATGCAGGTTAACAGAAGGATTTTATAATAGTGAGAAGGGAGAAGGGTCAGGAAGTTAGTAAGACAAGAGAAGGCAGGAAGAGATCTTTTTTCCCTCCTCAACAGCAAAATCTGTGCAGTGAGGAAAGCTGGTAAAATGTTACAATTCCACATACTTGGTGTTAACGGAAAAGATTTGCGTTAGCAGTGTTGAGAACATTTCAACATTATGTAAAAATCTGCCCACTTACTTTGGTCAAACCTCATACCTTCAAAAATTATCTGATACCAATTCTGAGTGAGAAAAATATTTCAACTAGATTATGTAGTAGAAAATTAAACAAAAAAAAAAACCAACTACCAACCCTCAGAAAACATGTTTAAAAAGGAAAAAACATTATTGCATTGGCTTCAGATTTATTCTTTAAAAAGTTGGTGGGTTTTTCATATCATTTCAATTTTAAATAGCCTATTACTCTTCAATTATTTTGTTCTAGGACACAATATGTCTGTAGCAGAGTTGAATGTAGAATCAGCAACTGACAGTTTCCTGAAAGTATAAAAAATGTAAATAGCCAATTTGCAAGAGGAAGGAAAACATTTTTATGCTTTAGATGATCAGCTGCGTGAAATTTGTGTAAGTGAAGACAGAATTTGTCTGTATATACAGCCTAACAATTTTATACATATGTATTAATCCCAGTTAGCACTCCATTCTACCATGAATACAGTTGTCAAGTATAACTTGCACATTCATACCAAATAGCACTTACAATTTGGCTCTAAATATTAACTAATATGCTTTATATATGAAGTAACAGCCACCTGCTTTTACACACAAATATGTTCACTGAATATTCTGTACATTTTTCTAAGTGTAGAACATTTATCTATATCACACATAAAGTTAATTGCCTACATATTTATTAAATGAGAATGCAAACCCTCTTAGTGGCATAAATATTCTAAAACAAAAGTTTATCTTGCAGAGAGTAAGTTGCACCCAGAGATCCTGGGAAAGTTTGTGGCTGAACATCATAATCTGTTAGAAAACTTGTGATAACTAGGTAGCAATCTATCTCCTCTCAGTTTATGAACCCTTGTTGACATCAGTGTCTGAAACAGTACTAGAAGCAATCTGTGATCTTGGAGTTAGTCTTTATTTTCTTTGGGTTTATTTTTGTGATAGAGTTAATCACAGTTCATTTGCAGGTTTTTTTTAAATTTTTAAAATATGACAGGAAAAAAGTGCCTTTTTGTATTCTATCAGTTTACTACGGATCTGCAATAGATCATATCATTTTTTTCTATATCACAGAAAAATACTGATAGTAAAAGTTAGTCTTTTGAATACTATTTCTATTATTCTATTTTTGAATTGACAACAAAGCTTAACTTATAAGGATTTTTTTTATAAGCTAGTGTGTTCTTTTTCCTTACTCCTTATGTTCTTTTCTAGGACTCTCACAGTCAACATTTTTAATTTTAAACACAATATCCATGCAATTTGCCTCATTTTGTCCAAACTAGTACCTGAAAGGATCTGAAAGTGGCTGAGAGGATTCTAAGCGTTTGTGGCATGGAGATTACCGGACATGAACCTTAGAGGATAAGAGAACAACTCAACATTTCACCCTCCTTCACTGTAACCCTCTGAGATAAAAGTGGCAGCTCAGGCACTGGTCTCCATCCCAAATAACCCTTTTCCCTCCTGTCTTTGAAACTATTCAGAAATCTAATACAGCCTGCTAAGCATTTTCTAGCTCTTTTGTTGACAGAGACTTTCAATAACAAGCTGAAAGTCAATTCCATTCTAGTTTTCATTTTTCCCTCTATTTCACTGAACTTAGAGTTAACCATCTGGCAAGTGACCTCTGTCTATTTGATTGGCTTTCACATAGAAGACAATTTTTGATGTATCTTTGAAAGAACCAAGAACCATTGATACCAATGTAGCATTTATTAGTATTTATAAAGAGAAAACAAGCCATATATTCATGGGCAAATTAAGAGTATCTTTCTAGACAAAATGGAGCTGATATCATAGAGACATGATTGAAAAAGTATTGTGAAATTCATTTCCATGTAAGAGCTTAGCCACCTGTTCAGCAGCAAACCAAAGCCTTCCATTTTCATGTACAGTTTTTAAATTGGTGTGCAGTGCACATTGTTTAAAGAAATTTGGCCAATTCTCTTGTTTTCTTCTTATTATGCATTTCCATCTGTCCCCTTCAGTATGCAGCAATCCTTCTCCTGGTTTATGCTGCATCGTATCATCACAGATGCCCCATCTTGCAGAAGACTTGGAGTGATAACTTTGGGATCTCGCAGTTTAAGGCACAGTAACACACTGACAGGAGTCAAGGAATCCTTTGTCAGGTAAATGTAGGAGATTTTGTCTTCAATGTCAGTGCAACTTCATCAAAATTAAATTATATAAAGGATATAAGCTGGAAAGAAATTTAGCCTAAATGGATGTTGTTACTTATCAGCTCTGATAATCATGACCCTTTTTTTTTCATGAGAACATGGTCACATGAAATATTAATTCATAATCGACAAACTGTTCATGCGTTCTGGGTTTGAGCAGTAGCCTCCATTCATTCTCAGGTGAGGTAGTGATGCCTTAGTTTCAGCTTTTAGTGATCTTTAAGGTTTCCAGCCCTTAGATTAGGCCTTTGTGGTAGTGTAAGACAAAGGCAGTTTTGTCAGATTGCATTGGCTATACAATGTCAACAGATCCACTCCCAGCATAAAATGTAATTTATTGAGGCCAAGACATAAACTAGACTGCTTTAAAGACACTGGCTTTAAAATGGACAAAAGAAAATTGTGAACTGAAGTTCAGCTTAGTTTTTTGTCCAAGCTGGAACTTTAATCTCTTTCTCGGATTCTGTGCACATATGATGGCACTGTAACTCACTATATAACCATTGCAGCTAATGTGAAGGTGTCTTAAATCACTGGATTAGGTAATCTGGTAATCTCTCATTTATTTTATAGTAGATTTTCTGAATTATTTACTAAAAAAACCACATTACCTAGTTCATATATATTTTTATTCTCTAAAATATTTTATTTATTATATTTTTGTTTTAAAATATGAATATACTTTAGAGAAATAGTTGTAACTTAAAACACAAACTAAAAAGGAAAATCAGAATTTCAATTCCCACCTTTTTTTATTAAAAAAGATTTCTCTCTTTTTCCTGTATATTTTAGAGCTTTCAATTTGCCAACTGAATCATGCAGAAAATCTGTAGTATTAAAGCATTAAAAAATATATATTTCTATTAATTTCATAAAAAAAATATATTTCTAATTTAAAAAAAAAAAAAAAAAAGAAAAGTAATGATTTGGCTTTCTTCCCTGGGCCAGTCAGTTATATTTGGCATACTTGATGGTAGGCTCAGTTGGAGCAGATTCTGTTGTGGCTGTGCTATCAAAGCGATAAAACTTCACATTTGAGGAATTTCTTTTTCAGAACTTCTAAATTTGTGAATTCTTAGGTATATTTAGAGACCAGTATAAATCTTCAGTTAATGTGCTTATGACTAAATGCACGAATACCTCCAATCATCTCAAGAAATACGTTTGTATGTTTTCCTGTATGAACATAAAACACACTTACACACACATACATCCATTTATTTGTGCTTGTCTACCCATCCACATATTTGCTACTTTTTCTGATAGGTCGACAGAGCTAGTTGCAGAGTGCTGCTAGCCTAATTCTAGCAAAATAAAAGTTTGTTGAAAGCCAATGTAGAGTTATGAAAGCATGCTATTTTCTAGGTGGAAATAAAACAAAAACAAAAGCAAATAAACAAACAAAACACAAAGAAAAATACCCAACCTGAAGCAGAATATACATATCAGATTCTCTCAGAATCTGCCTCCAATTTCTTCAATCTGTATTTGCTACAATGCATAATATCAGGCCCTTAGGAAACAACATTCTACTTAGCACAGTCCTTATTCACAGAAATTCAATCTCTGCTTTAGCTTTTGATGATAGGGACACTGGGATGAACTGTGGAACTGTGGTCTACTGTTCATCTTCTTTCACTTACTCAATATTTTAACCTTTCCTTTTTCAAAGCCATTTTCTCAAATGTATGAGATGATTAATAAGAGCAGATTTTTCTCTGTTCAACAATGATGTGTTCTTCCTATCCATCCATCCTCACATAATTATGGTCATACCACTCAAGCCAATATTTAAGGGCTATGTCAGCACTTCCATTACAAACCCGTTTCAGAAGTTTGCAGTAAGGCTGGTGTGCTTGGCATTTGGCTGAAATTGAGGAGAACTGAAAATCACACTAGTCAGAGCTCTGAATCCAAAGCATGGACAGCAATTTGTTTTGGTCTGTGCTCCATATTTGGCAAGAAAGAGTGGCTGACAGCAAGAACAAGCAAAGTAAAAGAGATCCAAGTGCCTGACAGTATGGCTAAGCTTTACATAATGTCGGAGAACAGTGCAAGAGCAAGTCCAGCTAAGCGTGAGTCTTTCACAAGGCAGCCAGTAATACTCCATTTTTTTGAAGGATGCCAATATGTCAATCTTGCTGTGTGTCTAGATGTTTCTAAGATACAGCTAGAGTTTGTTACTCAGCACTCTGACTCTCACATAAAACCCAAATAACTCCAAGAGTCAAAGGCAACTCTTGATTATCCAGCATAATAAAGGGTGAGATAATCCAAAAACAGAAATTATGCAGAAAATGCAAAACATTTCCCTGGTTTCAGAAGGACAAAGTTTTTTCTTCATTGTGCCTGGTAGGATGCGGTGTTTTGGCTTTCAGAGAAAACAGTCTTAGTAACACACAAATGTTTTAGTTCCTGAGCAGTGCTGCACAGAGCCAAGGACATTTCAGTTTCTCAGCTTCTCACAGTGCCCAGACAGGGACAGGGGTAGAGGGAGCACAGGGAGCTGTGAGGGGGCAGCAGGGCAGCTGACCTAAGCTGACCAAAGGAATAGTCCGTACCACATTGCATCACGCGGAAGAAAACTTGAAAAACAGTGGGATGTTGGCCCAGGGCGCAGCCACTGTTTGGGGACTGGTTGGGAATCAGTCAGTGGATGGTAAGCAATTGCTTGTACATCTCTTACTTTGTGTATATCATTATCATTACTATTATCTTCCTTTTTCTCTTCCTTTTCTATCTTAGTAAAGAGATTTCATCTCAACTCAGAATTTAATCTTTGATTGTTCTGTCTTTTCCAATTCTGTCCCCAGTCCCGCTGGGATGGGATGCAGAGAAAGAAAGCGACTGTGTGGTGCTTAGCTACCTGCCAGATTAAACCAAAACATACATTAATTGAGTTGTAAGAGCAATATATGTTCATTATTACAAAAGACTCCATGAGTTTATTCTGTCATTTATTCTCATGCATCATATGGACTATAGAACATGATACGTCTTTAGATTCAAGCGGTTGAAGTTGAGTCCTTCCCCAATTATTTAATCCTACCAAATAGAATATTTTTTTCACAATTTCAAGACCATATAAGTTTTCTAAACTTACAAAGTTCTTTGTTATTCTGAGTGATGTGCCAGCATTTTACTGCACAACTGGGTGAATGTTTTGCAGGAAAAGGATTACAATGTTTTTCCTGCAAAAAGACAGAACAAAACCAACATGCAACCTGTTGGCAGAATGAATGGGAATAGATACATACTGACATGATCTGGGCTGACTTGTCATTATGTTCATTATACACTGTTTCAACATGTGATTTATTTCATAATCACAGAGGAACATGTTTAGCTACTAGCACACTGCATTTCATTTCAGAATTGTGACTACTACTCTGTCTGCATACATTTTTTTATAAGTGGTCTGTGGGGAGCAGGTGCAAAGTCTGAAGTCCAGACTGTCTGGGCCATACTGTCCCATCATAGCATTAAGATGATGAGCAGGCAGCACTGTAAAATGGGAGTTTGGCCTCTGATTTCTCCTGTCACTAACTTTCAATTGCAATCCTCTCTGGTGACCACCTCAGCCTTCCGTCTGGAGAATGTCACCCATACCGTTTCTCCAGGATGAGGAACCATCACTTGTATTCAGTTCCTTCCTTCATTCTCTGCTAGGGATGGAAAAGATGAAACATACTGCAAGGAGCTGACCTGTGTAAAAACCCTTATAGCTCTTTAATTTATAAGGAGAATATGAGGAAAAATCTAAGGTAAAAGTAAGCATTTGTTGGAATATCAGTTAAAGTATAACAAAGTGAATGTAGGAAACCAGTGTTAAGAAACAGAATTAGCTCTTTCTCCCTCCTAGATCTGCATAGTATTTGGAGAAAACGATAGATTTTTTTAATCTATCAATCATATGACTTTGTTATGTTGCTATATATTTGATTCCATTATTGTACAGTTCGTGTAGTCTAAAAGTTATTTTATTAAAC
This sequence comes from Numida meleagris, assembly GCF_002078875.1. NCBI lineage: Eukaryota > Metazoa > Chordata > Aves > Galliformes > Numididae > Numida > Numida meleagris. The sequence continues at coordinate 15,717,256 of NC_034438.1, forward strand.
CACTGAATGGAACGAATATGACAGCTATTCTGAAAGTAATGCCACCTAATTTATTATGTTAGCCCACAACATCAAAGGTGTATGTTGGTGGGATGGCTGTAGAGTTTGAACCTTCCCACCAATACTCTGTTACATTTTGTTGCTGTGTGACAGATGGCAGCAGAGGGGCAGTCTGACAGAATGATGTCTGACATGGAAGTGCGTATGAAGAGAAGGCGTGCCACTGAATACCTCTATGCGGAAAAAATGGCACATGTTGACATTCATTGTCACTTGCTGAATGTTTCTGGAGACCAAACAGTAGATGTGAGCATGGTGAGGTGATGCAGGGTGAGCATCAGCAGTGGCAATAGCAGTAGTGCTGGTGAAGATATTTATGAGCATGGCATGCAGGCTCTTGTTCGTGGCTGGTGAAAATGCACAGCTAATGGTGGTGACTGTTAAAAAATAGTGTTTTGTAGCTGAGAATTTCTTATAGTTTATCAAATAGTGTTATTGTGCTCTTCACATCTGTTGAAATTTCCATGGAAATAAATAGAGGCATTACTTTCAGAATAATCTACATAGAATTGAAAATATCAATTTGCTGTTCCAGTGCACTAGTGAATTGTAATTGTGCCAAAGATTGATGAAATATTTTTTTTATTGTTAATTAGTTTTTTCTCAGCTTTTTTACTTAGAATATGTACATTTACGCTCTGTTTAGCAAAATTATGTCTGCAACCAGACCATGAAAATAAAATAGAATAATTAAATAATAAAATAGTAAAATAAAGTACAATGCAATGCTGCCTGTGACTGTGGATTCACTCTGATTAGAAATTCTACTTTTCCATTTACACTGAGGAATATCAGAATATAGTTTGGCATGATTTTCAAGCACATTTGCTGTCTCTTGCCACTGTCATAGTTTCAGTGGCAAACTAGGGAACATAATGAAGGTTCTTTCTCTTAGTATGGAATTAAATATTCTTAACATTAGTGACTATATATATATATATCTAAGAAAGACATTATTGCTAAAATAAGAAAACATTTCTAAATGTTTAATGTGTAAGGGATGTTTCTCCATCTTTCACCTTTCTTTTTTCTTTAAGGAGAGTTTACATTTCTGAAGGTGGTGCACTGTCTGGATACATGAAAGAACAGGTATAATCTGACAAAGAAGGCATCACAAACATGTGCACACCCATTCTCTTGTTACAGTTCTTCACTGAATGCATTTAATTGCTCAGATTAGGAATTTATTGACCTTCCTTTGAGAGCACTAGTGCCAAAACTGTGCTCTCGTATATATATGGTCTATAATATTTTGCTAAACATAGAAATTGAAAAAAAAATTACATAAATGCAAGTATCTCTCCAGTAGTGTTTTAATTAAGGCTTAAGAGTAGTCTTTATTACTCCTGCTGAATAGCTGAAATCCTACTGCAAAACTTGGTTGGCAATATGAAATAAGTAGAAACATCTTGTATTCCAGGTTCTTTACAGCAAGATGTGCTGCCATGCATGCCTTGGGCCACAGGAAAATACAGAGCCTGCCTGTGTAATTAGTGTCCACTAACTAACTGTTTGAGGAACAAAAGAGCAAATGGGACAAACTGGGGAAAAACAAATAGCTGATATAAATAGAGTAGAAATACTTATTCACACAAGTCCCGGTGTGAACCATTATTTGCACTGCTTTGGTATACAGTGGAAGAATTTTTATATAATGTTTCATTCTATATACCTGAAACACAGAGAGAATTTTTAAAATGTGTTTTTAATTTTAGAGAAAGATTCAAGAAAAAAACACTGGTTTATAGAATCATAGAATCATAGAACGAGCTAGGTTGGAAAAGACCTACAAGATCACCTAGTCCAACCATCCACCTACCACCACCAATACCACTAAACTATGTCTCCCAACGCTATATCTAAACGTTTCTTGAACACCTCCAGGGACGGTGACTCCACCACCTCCCTGGGCAGCCCGTTCCAGCACCTGACCACTCTTTCAGAAAAGTAGTATTTCCTAATGTCCAGCCTAAATTTCCCCTAGTGCAACTTGAAGCCATTCCCCCTCGTCCTGTCACTAGTTACAAGAGAGAAGAGGCTGACCCCCAGCTCACTACAACCTCCCTTCAGGTAGTCATAGAGAGCGATGAGGTCACCCCTGAGCCTCCTCTTCTCCAGATTGAACACTCCCAGCTCCCTCAGCTGCTCCTCATAAGGCCTGTGCTCCAGACCCCTCACCAGCTTCGTCGCCCTCCTCTGAACATGCTCCAAGGCCTCAATGTCTTTTTTGCAGTGAGGGGCCCAAAACTGGACACAGTACTCGAGGTGGGGCCTCACTAGGGCTGAGTACAGAGGGAGAATGACTTCCCTACTCTTACTGGCAACACTATTTCTGATACAAGTCAGGATGCCATTGGCCTTCTTGGCCACCTGGGCACACTGCTGGCTCATGCTCAGCCGAGCGTCGACTAATACCCCTATGTCCATTTCCTCCATACAACTTTCGAGCCACTCTGCCCCAAGCCTGTAGCGTTGCCTGGGGTTGTTGCGGCCAAAGTGCAGGACCCGGCACTTGGTCTTGTTGAACCTCATCCCGTTGGCTTCCGCCCAGAGATCCAGCCTGTCCAGATCTCTCTGTAGGGCCTCTCTACCCCCAGGCAGATCGACACTTCCTGCCAGCTTGGTGTCATCTGCAAACTTACTGAGGGTGCTCTCAGTGCCCTCATCCAGGTCATCAATAAAGATATTGAAGAGGACAGGCCCCAGCACTGCCCCCTGGGGAACACCACTCATGACTGGTTGCCAGCTGGATTTAACTCCATTCACCACCACTCTCTGGGCCCGGCCCTCCAGCCAGCTCCTTACCCGGCAAAGGGTGTACCTGTCCAAGCCACGGGCTGCCAGCTTCTCCAAGAGAATACTGTGGGAGACAGTGTCAAAGGCTTTGCTGAAGTCTAGGTAGACCACATCAACAGCCTTTCCCTCATCCACCAGACGGGTCACTCGATCATAGAAGGAGATCAGGTTGGTCAAGCAGGACCTGCCCTTCACAAAGCCATGCTGGCTAGGCCTGATCCCCTGGCTGTCATGCAAATGCCGTATGATCTCCCTCAGGACAATCTGCTCCATAACCTTCCCCAGCACTGAGGTCAGGCTGACAGGCCTGTAGTTCCCCGGATCCTCCTTATGACCCTTCTTGTAGATGGGAGTCACATTGGCAAGTTTCCAGTCTTCTGGGACCTCTCCAGTTGACCAGGAATGCCGACAGATGATGGAAAGCGGCTTGGCTATCTCTTCCGCCAGCTCCCTCAGTACTCTCGGGTGGATCTCGTCTGGCCCCATGGACTTGTGGCAATCCAGGTGGAGTAGTAGGTCTCTGACCATTTCCTCCTGTATCATGGGGGGTTTGTTTCACTCCCCATCCGAGACTTCCAGGTCAGAGAGTAGAGTGCTCTGAGGACAACTGGTCTGGCCTTTAAAGACAGACATAAAAATACACTGTTGATTTAGTCTTACTTGATCCCACAGTTATCATGCTTGCTTTTGTTATGTGAGCTGCTCTCCAAGAAAAGAAATAACAGTGGTAATCAACAATAGCTAATTTATTTATTTCTAATTTTTACCAGTGTGATTGGTTAGGCTGCACATTCTTTGATTATTTGGTGTTGCTTATACTGGTGACAAAGTGTAAGGTAAAGGACTTCTCCTTTGGACCAGAAGAGTCTGGTATTCTTTCACCTTCAGCAACATCATGTCAGGACGTTTTCTGGTTGGTTTCTCAATTAGTCAGAAAAGTTGAGCCCTCATTATGTGAAGTTATTGAAATTCTGGCAGGGCTCTCCTGGAAAATTCAGTTTTAATAGCTACGTGATACTGACAAGCAACAGTAGTCTGGCTCAGGGACTCTGGTTGGAAGGACACTTGTAACACCAAAAAAGGCTTCAGCTTGACAGCAAGAATATAGCTGCTCAAAAATAAATGATTGTTATAGACCATTAGTGAAAATAACCTGGTTTTATTTTACTAGCTTTGTAAATATTTACTTTGACAACCCACTTTATTGAACTACGAGGATACAGTTTTGTGTATGATAAGACTGAAGGTCAATGCTTGTTTAATGAACTCTAAATAAAGAATTATGTGATACATTGTACACGTTTCACATCCAGTGATATATTAATGCATCACTGCACTCTTTATAATCAGCTCAAATGAATTCCTTTAAGGATACCGGGATTGTTTCACTTGCATCTTTTTTTTTTTTTTTTTTTTTTTTTTAACAATTTAAATGTGCTATTGATCAAACACCAGCAATTCAGCAAACATTTAAGGTGAATATTATATTATGCCTGTTTAATTTTGGATTTTCCATGTCTTAACTAAGAGATAAAAAAGTCCAATTTATGTTGCAACAAAGTTTTAAAATAATTACCTGTTGATATTACAGTCAAATCCAGTGCCAGAACTGTCAAAGTGTCGTACTTGTAGAGCTGATGTAGCTTCAGTGTTTTGAAAAGCATAAGTTTCACTATAACTGCTTTGTTGTATTTTTCTGCTTCCCGCTTAGCAACACCGAATGTGGACCACATTCTTAGAGAGTGCAAAATGCATAGATATATAGACACAAATATGTAAAAGCCAGAAAACAAAACAAAACAATACAAAAACAACAACGAAAATACTTTGATAGAGAGTCTGAATTTCAGTAGAAAATATGGCTTGTTAGCTTTGCATTTTAAGCCATAGACAGGAATGTACATCTAAATATAGAATTTCTTTCAGTGTTGGGCTGTACTGTTGATTTGCCTAATATTACTAGAATTTCAGATACTATAAAAGCAGTTGTGAAGATATTATAATGGCCACTTAGGCAGCCTAGGATAACCACTGTCTGAATCCAGACATATAGCTCCTAAAGTGGCATGTGGATTTTGAAAACCTTGCTGAAGTTATTTATTCTTTGATATCCCCAGATCCTTGACTATCCCTGTAATCTCATCTCTTGTTTTAAGGAATGTGTTGGATTTATTTACTTAATTTTCCATTTGTTTATCTTCCTTTATTTTTTCTTTAATAAAGAATTGTTTCAAATTAGTAATCATAAACCTGATTTTGATAAGTCAGCACAGGAAAAGAATGTTCCCAGCTTTACTGTGAATTCATAGGGAAAATAATTTCATAGGGAAAGTCACAATCGTGGTGTTCATAGGGTAGGAAGAAGTAATTTTTCTGTTCTTGAAGTATATTTTCTTTTTATTTCAATAAAACAGAGCCTATACATCCAATTACTCTCCCATAATTAAATGACTATTTAACTAACTGATCTAAGCTTGCAGAAAGACTGCTAGGGGGAAAAGAAATTCAGAAAATGTAGAAATACTCATGGCTCTAGCTTCATACAATGTCTCTCTCCTGGAACACCCTTATACTCTTTGACAGAAATTCAAGTTTGCTGACATTGACACACTCAAGCTAGTTGGATGCTAGGCAGTTTAGATACTGAGGTTAAATAGCTGTAGTGTAGAGCTACAGATGGGAAGTTTGTGTTGAATAGTTTATGGCTTTTGTTACCAAATTCTGAGCAGTTCCAAGCTCTCCAACTGATGAGTTTGTTTATACATCTAAATGTTGATTTGAAATGATTCATTTGCTTTGCATTTCCCACGTGTTGCAGTTAAAACCAGCAGTCAGCTAAGCAGCACACCATCGTTAGCTCATTCCGCTGTTTGGGATGGGGGAGAAAATAGGAGAAAGGCAAAACTTGTCTATTGAGATAAAGACAGCTTAATGGGGCAGAAAAGGATGAGAACATAACAATAAATATATTAATAATAAAAATAAGTATTAAAATAACAAGTGATGCACAATTGATCACCACCCACCAACTGACGCACAGCCAATTGCTGAGCAATGGGAGCCCTCCCAGCCAACATCCCCATTTTCACTGTTCACCATGACATCATATGGTATGGGACATCCCTTTGGCTACTTTTCATCCTGGTTTTGCCCCTACCGGCTCCTTGTGCACTGCCGGCCTCCTCTCTAGCAGGGCAGTATGAAAAGCTGAAATGTCCTTGACTTAGTGTAAGAACAGCTCTGCAACAACTAAAGCATCAGTGTGTTATCAACATTATTTTTCTCCTAAATCTAAGACATGACACCATACCAACCACTCTGAAGAAAATTAACCTTGCCTTTACTTCTGTAAATAGGCTCAATTCTCCTTTGTGGAACACAATACATCCCAGACCTTGGACACCATCAACATCAACTGCTTGAAGCTTATCAATTGGAGGGTGCAGCAGGACAAAGTTTTGATTACAGAGCTCATTCAGCATTCAGCAAAACACAAGGTAGGGGGGTTTTCCTTTAGTCTTTCTATTTTTAAAAAAATGTGCCTGGAGAGCAATTTTTAATAATTTCTTGTTAGGCATTTTGGTTTGAAAAAAATATTGGGTGGGGATGGAGTTATGCAAAGATTTTACCAGATTTAAGACCCTGCCAGTTAAATCTAAGTTTATATTTGGTATTTTTTGTAGCACTGCTCTCCTCTAAATCGCAAAGTAATGTGTAGGGATCTTAAAATTACTGAGAAATAACATTTTCACGGTTCTTGTAGTTTTTATGACTTGTCTTCTAGAGCTCCATACAACAGCCTTCCACCTCCGACACTTTCCCACAATATTACAGGGCCCATCATTAAACAGGGAATACCATTTTTTTTTTTTTCTGGCAGACTCTTTTACAGTTAGGCCTCTTCAGCGTGCATCACCTCCTCTGCTGGGAATATTCTGAAACCTCTTCCCTCTGGCCACATCATGATCACTTCCAAGATTTCTGTATGACTGATGTTTCCTATTTGAGCCCACTGTGTTATCAGTGTAATCCACTTACAACACGTAGCATTGACTGCATTATGTGTGGAGCAGACCCTCTCTAGAACATTCAGACCAGCACAGGCAGCTGGGGTGACAAGAGAAGCAGTGCTTCAGTACCAACCACCTCTGAAGGAGCTTGAATCCATTAATTTGCTGTCAGTATCTCTTTTTCAGTTGGAGAGTAGCAGGCCTTGGATCCTTTGTATCACTGACCGCGACCTCAAGTCTTCCCTGGGGCTTTCTGACAGAGGCTCCAGATGGACCCATTCTCCCCAGCTGCAGAGTAGAGCACTTTTATATATCTTGTCCCACTCAGACTGCCCCAACGGCTGCTGCTGAACTCCTGTTTGATTTGTTTAAAGGTTTGTTGCTCAGGGCCACATGTGAAATCATTCTTTTGGGTCAGATGTTAGAGAGGAGTTATAATCAGACTGTAATCCAGAATCCACCCTCCAAAAACCTCAAAATCTAAGAAAACTTGTGTTTCCTTCTTGCTATTCAGTGGAGACATAGCAGTTACTTTGTTGATCACATTGTTAGGGTTCTAATAGCATCCTTCTTGCCATTTTACTCCTAAGATCTGAATTTCCTGCACAGGTTCCTTTTTGGTAAAATCTGCTTTTAAAAGGATTTGAACTATTTTCTTTCCTTTCTCAAAAACTTCCTCTGCTGTATTCACAGAATCATAGAATGGTTTAGGTTGGAAGAGACCTTTAAGACCATCTAGTTCCAACCCCCCTGCTATAGGCAGGGATACCTCCCATTAGACCAGGTTGCTCAAAGCCCCATCCAGCCTGGCCTTGAATGCCTCCATGGAGAGGGTACTTACAACCTCTTTGGGAAACCTATTCTAGTGCCTCACTACCCTCACCTCACAGCAAAGAATTTCTTCCTAGTATCTAGTCTAAATCTACCTTCTTTCAGTTTAAAGCCATTTTCTCTTATCCTATATCTACATTCTCTAATAACAAGTGCCTTCCCAGCTCTCTTGCAGGCCCCCTTCTGATACTGGAAGGACGCTATAAGGTCTATTCAGAGCCTTCTCTTCTCCAGGCTGAAGATCCCCAGCTCTCTCAGCCTGTCCCCATAGGAGAGGTGCTCTAGCTCTATGATCATCTTCATGGCCCTTGTCTGGACCTACTTCAGCAGCTCAATGTCATTCTTGTGTTGGAGGCTCTAGGATTGAATGCAGATGGGGTCTCATGAGAGCAGAGCAGAGGGGCAGAATCACTTCCTTTGACCTCCTGGTCATGCTTCTCTTGATGCAACACAGGATACAGTTGGCTTTCTGGGCTGCAACCACACAGTGCTGGCTCATCTTGATTCTTTCATCCGCCAACACTCCCAAATCCTTCTCCGCAGAGCTGCTCTCAAGCAATTCTCCATCCAACCTGTATTTGTGCTTGAGATTGCCCTGACCCAGGTGCAGGACCTTGTAAATGACATTGTTCAACTTTATGAGGTTGGCATGGGACCTCCTCTCAAGCCTGTCCAGGTCACTCTGAATGGGATTTCTTCTCTTTTGCGTGTCAACTGCACTACTCAGCTTGGTGTCATCTGCAAACTTGCTGAGGGTGCACTCGATCCCACTGTTCATGTCGTCTACAAAGATGTTAAATAACATCAATCCCAAGACTGATCCCTGAGGAATGCCACTCATCACCCATTTCCACTTGGACATTGAACTGCTGACTGCAACTCTCTGAGTGCGACCATCCAGCCAACTCCTTATCCAGTGAGTGGTCCATCCATCAAATCCATTTTTATCCAATTTGGCCACCAGAATATTATGTGGGACAGTGTCAAATGTTTTGTACAAATCCACGTAGATGACACCAGTTGCTCTTCATTTATCCACTGACGCTGTAACTCCACCATAAAAGGTCACCAAGTTTGTCAGTCATGACCTTCCCTTGGTGAAGCCATATTGGTTACCATCAGTCACCTCATCTTTATTTGCCATATGCCTTAGTAGGGCCTTCAGGAGGATCTGCTCCATGATCTTGCCAGGCACAGAGGTGAGACTGACTGGCCTGTAGTTCCCTGGATCTTCTTTTTTTTCCCTTCTTGAAAATGGGAGTTATGTTTCTCCTTTTCCAATCAGTGGGAACTTCACCAGACTGCCATGACCTTTCAAATATGATGGATAGCAGCTTGGCAACTTCAACCGCCACTTCCCTCCGAACCCAGGGATGTATCTCATTTGTCCTGTGGACTTGTGCACCTTCAGGTTCTTTAGATAGTCTTGAACCTGATATTCAATTACAGAAGGTAGATCTACCTTCTCCAAGTTCTTACTATTGCTTTCTGCAACTTGGGTGGTGTGGCTAGAGCACTTGCTGGTGAACACTGAGCCAAACAAGTCATTGAGCAACTCAGCCTTCTCCGTGTCCCTCCTGACCAGTCTCCAGTTTCCTTCTGGAGAGGGCCCACATCCTCCCTGACTTTCTTTTTATCACTAATATACCTGTAGAATTTCATTTTGTTCCCTTTTATGTCCCTGGCAAGATTCAATTCTGTCTGGGTTTTAGCTTTCCCAACCTGATCCCTTGCTGCTTGGACAACTTTGTAGTCCTCCAAGATAACCTGTTCCTACTTCCACTAGCTGTGGATGTCCCCAATCATTCTTTGATTCTATGATTCTATGGCATATTTATTGACAAAAATACATACATACATGGCAATAGAATCATGCTAGAGTGAAAATCCCTAAAATATTCCCTTTTTTTCAAGAACTATTGTCACTTGCACAGAGAAGAGGTAAAAGGTGTACTTGTCAATATTTTCCATGAGAAGGTTCCCGATCTCAAAGAATGTTGACAGTACTGACTGCAAATGCTGAATTAAGTCCATGGTCGGTGTACTATGACTGCATGGTCATAGAATCATAGAATCATCTTAGAATCACAGAATTGCTCAGGTTGGAAAAAACCTTCACAACCTAATAATACTTCCCTAATTCTAACATCCCATTGCTAAATCATGTCCCTGAGCACCACATCCAAGCAGTTTTTAAACACATTCAGGGATGGTGACTCAACTACCTCCATAGGGAACATATTCCAGTGCTTAACAACCCTTTCTGTAAAGAAATTTTTCCTGATATCATACCTACACCTCCCCTTGTCCTGTCACCAATGAGAAGAGACCAGCCCCGCTCTCACTGCAGTCACCTTTCAGGTATTTGAAGAGTGCAATAAGATCTCCCCTCAGCCTCCTCTTCCCCAGACTAAACAGCCCCAGTTCCTTTAGTCGCTCCTCGTAGGGCATATTCTCCAAGCCCTCCACAAGCCTTGTTGCCCTTCTTTGAATATGCTCCAAATCCTTAGAGTTAGAAAGGACCTTTAAAGGTCATCTGCTCCAACTCCTCTGCAATGAACAGTGACATCCACAGCTATGTCAGGATGCCCTGGGCTTGATCCAGCCTCACCATGAAAGTCTCCTGGGATGAGGCATCCACCACATCTCTAGGCAACCTGTTCTAATGCCTCACCACCCTCACTGTAAAATACTTTTTTCCTTATATCTAGCCTAAATCTCCCCTCTTTAAGCTTGAAACCATTTCCCCTTGTTTTATCACAACAGACACTGCTAAAGAGTCTATCCCCTTCTTTCCTGTAACTCCCCTTCAGATGTTGAAAGGCTGCTATCAGGTCACCTCACAGCCTTCTCCAGGCTGAACAGCCCCAGCTCTCAGCCTGTTCTCGTAGGAGAGGTGTTCCACCCCTTGCATCATTTTTGTGGCCCTCATCTGGACACACTCCAACAGGAGTATGTCTCTCCTGTACTGAGTACTCCACACTGGGACACAGTACTCCAGGTGAAGTCTCACCAGCACAGAGTAGAGAGGAAGGATCACCTCACTCAACCTGTTGGCCATGCTTCTTTTGATGTGGCCCAGGACATGGTTGGCCTTCTGGGCTCCTAGGGAACACTGCACACTCATGTCCAGCTTCCCATCCACCAGTACACCCAGGTCTTTTTCAGCAGGGCTGCACTTAATCCTTTCATCCCCCAGCTTGTATGGGTATTGGATGTTGCCTTGACCCAGGTGCAAGACCTTGCTTTTGAATTTGTTGAACCTCATGAGGTTCTCCTGGGCCCATTGCTAAAGCCTGTCTAGGTCCCTCCAGATGGCATCCCATCCTTCTGGTGTGTTGTCTGCACCCCACAGCTTGATGTCATCAGCAGTCTTGCTGAGGATGCAGTCACCTCTACTGTCAATGTCATAGATGAAGATATTAAAGAGTATCAGTCCCAGCACTGACCCTTGGGGGACACCACTTGTCACTGATCTCCATCCAGACACTGCACCATTGACTTGACTTGGACTTGATCCTGCAGCCAGTTCTTTGTCCACTGAACTGTCCACACATCAAATCCATATATTTTGAATTTGCAGAGAAGGATGTTGCAGGGTACTGTGCCAAAGGCCTTACTGAAGTCCAGACAGATGACATCAGTGCCTCTTCCTTTGTCCAGTGATGAAGTTACACCATCATAAAAGGTCACTAAATTGGTCAAGGAGGATTTGCACTTGGTGAAGCCATGCTAGTTCTCCTGTATCGTCACCCTGTCTTCCATGTGCCTTAGCATAGCTTCCAGGAGAATCTGCTCCCTGATCATTCCTGGCACAGAGATGAGACTGACAGGTCAGTTGTTACCAGGGTCATCCACTTTACCCTTCTTTAAAATGCGTGTGATGTTGCCTTTTTTTCCAGTCACCAGGGACTTCACCTGATTGCCACAACTTTTCAAATATCACTGAGAGTGGGTTGGTGACTACATCAGCAAATTCCTTCAGGACTCTGGAATGCACCTTATTGGAACCCATAGACATGTGGATGCTCAGGTTCATCAGGGGGTCATGAACCTGATCTTCACTTACACTGGGAGGGATGTTGCTTCCCTAATCCCCTCCTACCAAACCAAATGTTTGAGGGCTGTTTGACGAGCAATTATCAGAGAAGACTGAAGCAAAAAAGTTGTTAAGTACCTCAGCCTTCTCCTTGTCTGTTGTTACCAGCTTGCCTGTGTCACTCACTAATGGGAGTATACTCTCCTGGGCTTTCCTTTTTCTGGCTGAGGTACCTATAGAAGCCTTTCTTATTCTTCCTAGCATCCCTAGACAAGTTTAGCTCAAGCTGGGCATTGGCTTCCCTGGGTCCATCCCTATACAGCATAGTAGCTTCCTTACACTCTTCCCACAGTGCCTGTCCCTGTTTCCACTGCTTGTGCATTCTCCTCTTGCTCTTCAGTTTGACCAGAAGGTCCCAGTTCAGCTGTGCTGGTCTCTTGCCTTCCTTTCCTGACTCACTACACCTGGGGATGGAGAACTCTTTCACCCAGAGGAAAGCTTCCTTAAAGATCTGCCAGCTCTGCTCTGCACCCTTGCCCATGAGGACAGTTTCCCAGAGTGTTTTGTTGACTAACTCCCTGATGAGATGGAAGTTATCTTTCTTAAAATTTACTCCTTGCCTGTCTCATATTCCTCTGGAGCATGAGCTCAACCACAGAATAGACACTATAGCCCAGACAGACTCCAATCCTGATGTCATCAGTCATTTGCATTGGTGAGCATCAGGTCTGGTATTGCATCCTCCCTGGTGGGGCCATTTGTTACTCAACTTGGGAAGTTATCCTCAGTGCATTCCAGGAGCCTCCAGGATTGCCTACAGCTCGCCATGCTATTTTTCCAGCAGATGTCTCGATGGTTGAAGTCCCCCAGCAGGAGGAGCGCATGCAATTGCAATGCCTCCTGTAGCTAGAGGTAGAAGGCATCACTGGCAGGCTCCATTTGATCGGTTGGCCTGTAGTAGACACCAGTCACAAAGCTCCTTTTGCTGCCTCAGTCTCTGTCACCCATAGGTTTTCAACTTGCTCATGACTAATCTTTAGGGACAGCTTTTCACATTCTACTCCCTTCCTGATGTAGATAGCAACACTTCTCCCCTCCTGCCTCACCTGTCCCTTCTGAACAGCTTGTTGCCGTCAATAGCCACTCTCCAGTCATGGGAATCCCACGAGGTTTTGGTGATGGCAGCTATATTTTGGTTTTCTAGCAGCACAGTAGCTTCCAGCTCTTCCTATTTGTTTCCCAAGCTGCTTGCATTGGTGTAGAGGCACTTCAGCTGGGCAGCTGTTCTTGTCACTTCCTTAACGGAAAACTCCCTAATTGCTTTTAAGTATTTCCTTTGATTTTCCCCATTGCCTTCTCCTACTGCCCCAGCAGTCACTGCCTCATCATCATAGAATTTTGTATGTGCTGCAGTGCTGCCAGTACCTCTCAAGACAGTGGGTCCTTCAAGGCTCTGCTTGCACCCTGTCCCACTAATATAGCTGTGCCGTCCTACACCTTACCATGGGAAGGCTCACTACCCCCCTGTCCTCCTTCAAACCTAGTTTTAAGCCCTCCCAATGAGCTCTGCTAGCTTTTCCCCAAGGACCCGTCTTCCCCTTTGAGAAAGGTGTGAACTCCATCCAGTGCTCACAAACCTGGTGCCATGTAGACATTTGGTAGGCAAAAAAAAACCCCAAAACTCTTGCAACGACACCAGCCACAAAGCCAGGTATTTAAAGATAAGATCCTTTGATTTGTTTCTATGTCCTTACCCAATACAGGAGGCAGAGAAGAAAAGATGATCTGTGCATTCGGTTCCTACAGCCATTGTCCCAAGGCCCTGAAGTCCTTTTTGATAGCCCTTGACCCACATGTAGCTGCCTCATCTCCATCCCCTCCCATATGGAAAAGCAGTAAGGGGCTGTGGCCTGTTGGCTGTACCAGGCTAGCAGTTTCCAGGTGACATCCCAAACTTGAGCCCCAAGAATACAGCTGACTTCATTAGAAGAGGGTCTGCTTGGCATATGGGACGTTCAGTTCCCCATAGGGAGGAATCACCTACAACTAATACCTATCTCTTCTTCAGTGATGTAGTCTTGATGCTGGGGAAAGGCTTTTCCTGGTTTGGTTAATGATAGACCAACTTGGACCAGCACCCACAGTTAATAAACAACAAGAAAGGAGTTAAGAAAAAGATCTTGGGAGGAAATAAAATATTGTGAAGGAATAAACCATCCTTGTGATGTGTAAATATTAAATTAATATCATTCTTATAACAAACCTGATTTAATATGCTCTGGCCATACCTATCATTATCATAAACCTTTGTGCCCCGCCATGAGTGCCAAAGGAATGCTGTTGTTTAACCTGGCAGGCAACTCAGCACCATACAGCATCTCACATATTCCCTCCTTTGTGATAGGAGAGAAGAGGAAATGCCACTGTGGTGTTTTATTAGTGAAAATTGTTTACACTACTAACTGGATATGTTCATAGTGTCTGCTAAATAAGGAGAAGTATACAGTTAGAAGTGATACCATTATTTTAAAACAAGTTTCTAGCAGCATCATCATGAGGATGAAGAGTAAGACGCCTGAAAGACAGTAGCAATACGAGAACTCCTACCAAGAGCAGTTGAAAGTTTATTTCTCTTCTGTCTTTCAAGAGATGGCAAGATAGAGTACATTTCCCTGAAACATGAAAAAAAAAGAACAAATGAAACTTTTCTGCGAGAATTCTGAAATCACTTATAGCTAACACAAGAGTTGTTCATGAGAGAACAATTGAACAAATGTAGTAGATGCTGAATACTTCGTGATGCTGCATGAAGGGAGGGCCTCTTCAGTCTATTATCTTCTGCCTCTGTAGATGTTCTCTGGCCTTGAGGTCTCTAGAATCTGTGTATACCCTTAGCTTTTTTTGTCTTTCTTTTCTTTTCTTTCCTTTTTTTGTGTGTGTATTTCTGTGGATCACAGGCTGTTTACTATAGTACTGATGCAGTCTGAAGAGATGCAGGGCCTGAGATGTTTTATCTCTTGTCAGAGCTCGCTTCAATTAAATTAATGGATCCATTCAACTCACTCTTTCCTCTTTCAGCTGCATCACTGCTGAATACATTAAAAAGATCTTAAGTCTCAAGATGGTACATCACGGCATTAGCCAGAGCACTCATTTCCCTCTGTCTTCTTTTTCTGTAAATCAAATAATTAATGAGATCTCTCCCTCAATAGAGCACTTCATCAATATTTTGTAGCAGTAGAAAAAAAGATGCGCTTTTTGCTCTTGGAGGAGCTTTTATCTCCATCTGTGTTGGATCTGGTGGGTAAATGTTGTAGTCTGAAAATGGCAAAATATTGACTATTTTTTTCAGTTTGCTCTCAGTTTCTGAAAAAAAGATATTCTAAAGGCTTAGGTACTGGTCACAACATAAGTAAAGTGCTGTGCCTACTTCTGTTACAAAGATAGGGGCTATTTAAAGTTTAGACTTGGAATAAAATTTAATTGAAATTCATTTTTTTTTTGTAGAATATGTAACTGCAAAGGATTATGCAGACAAGTATCACACTTCAATGTTCAAGGTTTCAATTAACAGAAAATAATTATACTGCAGGTAATGTTAGCTATTCTGTTTTCTCTGCAAAACATTATTTACCTTGGTACTGTTAACTCCTTCATGCTAAAAGGAATTAAAAAAAACCCATAAAATGTTTTCTAACTCTAGATCTTCAGACTTATAATATAACAGACAAAATATTGTAACACAAAAGTAGGTGTAGAAACTTTTAATAATTTTCCTCAAGTTAAATAAAAGGCTTTCAGCAGATACAGGTGCTAGTTCTCATTTCTATCATTCTAGTCTTAATCTTTTTGTTCTTTTAAAGGCATTTTAATTCAAAAAAAATTAAACAGTCTTTATGATTCTTCTGTTGAAGTGACATTGATTATTTAGTTGAATACCAGACTTCTTACTAAGAATCATGCACTGATTTCTAATTATTTCTTAACTTAGATTATGAAAAATGAATATAGTAATTTAAATTTAATGATTTGGCTGCAAACTGCATTTGAGTGAATAGGGAACATTTCACTACAATGAGAGGGGAAGAGTCAAATGTAGGCTGAGTTGTTAAAATATAATAATAATTTTTATGAAAATTAAAATTATAATTACACTATAATTAGAGCAGTATCTTTTAATGAGAAGTATAAACAAGCAATAACTGACTTCAGATGAGTTATATTAAATATCACTACATTGCCATGACAAAAATATTACATTCCTTCAGGATAGCCAAACTGAAAGCTCTAAAATTGAAAATACACATAAATGCAAATTGAGCCCATCTGCATGGGATTCCTCACAGAAGCAGAGATCTTACAGACAAGACCCAGTGCGCTACAAAGCAATTGATCTCTACAGAGCAGTGTTTCTGGACATTCATATTTCATTATACAGTAGCTTTGGCTGTATGTAGACTAACAGATGCATCCTTCCTGAAGAATGATTTCTGGTCCCCAAGACAGGTGTGGTTTGGCTCTTATCTGCTCAGGGTTAGCCCACACTCTGGGGTGGACTTTCCAAATCCATACAGAAGCTGATGTGGTTCTTCCATGGTTTACACGTGTTAGCTCTGTGAGTTTATAGCATGCATATGCATGCACAACCATACTAGTTTTTGCTTTTAAGTTGAATGTAATGATACAAGAAACTGCATAACCTATTGCAATGGTGTTTTTGCAAAGGGCAACTGAGATTGTGCCTTCTGCAGTATGATATAATAAAGGTTGAAGGCTTATATGGAAAAGGACTTTCAAGTTAGCTTTGATGAACTGCAACAGTAAATAAAGCCAAGACTGATGCAGTTGTGTTTATACTACACAATCCCAAGATCAAATCAGAGAGACAAAAAGGAGAACCCAGGGATGAAATAGGGTTTATGACATATGGTCAGCTGGACACCAGCACACAGAAGGGGATTTATGTGACACTGAAGACACGCATTGAGTGTTTAAAATGAAGATCACTGGCTTATAACAACAAAATAAGTTTTCTTGGTTGTTATTTATCATCCTGTCTTTGTTTCCCTTTTCCAGTTGTTCAGCTTTAGCCTCACAGACGTTCAACTCTGAATCTCACACTAAAGTCAAATTTAATTCAGTTTTAATATGCAAATAGAGATTTATGTATTTGTTCTTTGTTTTGTTGTGTAGAAGGCTCTGTCATTATAGGTCTAAAATCCTTAAAACGTCTGCTCCTACTCTTCATGGTTGGGGTTTTTTTTTGAGAGAACTCAATATAAAAAGAGAACTTCATAGATCAAATAATATTGCCATATCCATAAAAAAATTGATGCTTACACTTTACGCATGGTGCAGTGCTACAAGTAATTAATACTGTGACCAAGTATTACATCAAGTAGTTAGGAAAGAGTCAATTCCTGGCAAGAATTTTTGGCACAGGTTGTCTTATCTCTGGAAGTAAAAACCTTCTGAAAGGGACCTAAATTCCTTCAAGGATACTAATTTTGTTTATGTTTTGGCTTTAGTGAAATCTGGAATAGTGTGCTTTTGCCCTTTTGGTGACAAAACCAAAATCACCTATGATGCCATGATCAGGTTGAAGAGCTTGTGGAAGAAAATGAGAGACCAGAACAATAAAAGACCAAGAAATGTGGCCGGGGTCACCTGAGCAGGGGGAGCCTGTGAACGAGGCCTTCTTGCTTCAGCTAAAAGAAGCACTATGCTCGCAGGCTCTCATTCTGATGGGGGATTTCAACCACTTGGATGTCTGCTGGAAAGCAACACAGTAGGCTGCCAGCAATCCAGAAGACTTCTGGAGTCTACTGAAGTAGACTGGTCCAGGTATTAGGTAAAGCAACTAGAGAAGAAGCATTTCTAGAGCTGGTGCTCACCAGTGCAGAGGAATTCATTAATAAAATTAAGACTGAAGGCAGTTCTGGGCTGTAGTAACCATGCCATGTTTGAATTCATGATCTTGAGGAGGATGGACTTGGCAAAAAACAAAGTAAGGATCCTGAACTTCAGGACAGTGAAATTCAGGCTGCTTAAGGAATTCCTGGTTAAGATCCCCCTGAGAATCTGTCCTTAGAGACCAAGGGACGGAACAGAGTTGGCAACACTTTAATGATTCCATTCTGAGAGCAAAATAGCTCTCTGTCCCCCAGTATAGGAAAACAAACAGAGGAGGCACAAAACCACTGTGGGTTGGAAAGGACCTGCTGGTAAAACTGAGGGATAAGAAGGATGTGTACGTTCAATGGAAGCAAGGACATGAGACCTGGCAAGAATATAGGAATGCTGTCTGGACATGCAGAGATGGGGTCAAGAAAGCCAAGGCACAGATGGAACTGCATTTGGTGAGGGATGTGAAAAAAGAATTCTACTGGTACATTGGTCAGACAAGACAGGCCAAAGAGAGTGTACCCTCTCTGATAAATAAGAAGGGAATACTGGCTACAACACACATGGAGAAGGCTGAAGTACTCACCATGTTCTTTACCCCTGTCTTCATTAGCAGCCAGGATTCCCATACCCCTCATATTCGTGAGTCTCACATCCTTGAACCTCTAGGTGGGGCCTGGGGAAGCAAAATCACTCCCACTGTAAGAGAAGAGCAAGTCCAAGACTACCTCATGAGACTGAATATATATAAGTCTGTGAAGCCTGAGGACTTGCATCCTGGAATCCTGAAAAAACTGGCTGGTGTGATTGCCAAGCTATTCTCCATTGTATTTGAAAAGTCATGGCTGTCAGATGAAGTTCCCAGTGACTGGAAAAGGGAAACATCACTCCCATTTTTAAGAAAGAGTGAAAGGAAACCCTTGGATCTATGGGCCAGTGAACCTCACCTCTGAGCCTGGGAAGATCATGGAGCAGATATTCCTGGAAGATACGAGGGACGAGTAGGTGATCCAAGACAGCCAGCATAGCTTCACCAAGGGCAGATCACGTCTGACCAATCTGGTAGCCTTCTATGATGCAGTGACAGCTTCAGTGGACAAAGGAAGGGCAATTGATTTCCTGTACCTGGACTTCTGTAATGCCTTTGAAAAGGTCCTGCACCACATCCTGATCTCTAAATTGGAGAGATACAGGTTCACAGGCTGGACTATTTGGTGGATAAGAAATTGGTTGGATGGTCACAGCCAGAAGGTTGTGGTCAATGGCTGTATGTCCAGGTGGACGGCCGTGAAAAGTGATATCCCTAAGGGGTCAGTCAGTCTTGGGATTAGTACTTTTCAACATATTTATCAGTGATATAGATCTTGCATGTCCAAATCCTGGGCCATGTGCCACCCAGCACATCTCCCAGTATGGCCCACCCAATGCCCTGCCCCATCATAGCAACTGCTCTTCCCCACTAGGGGGAGCCTAGGCCTACCCCAGGTACACATCCATCACTCAGCAACAACCAAACCATCAGTGTGCTATTAACACTGTTTGGGCTGAAACCAGGGCACAGAGCACAATACGGTACCAACTTAAGTTATGGCAAATAATGCTATGTATTTTGATACAGTGTCTAATAACAGTCCTGTGAACAGCAAAGCGTATGCAGCCATGCTTCCCATTCTGACAAAGGAATTTGAGAATAGGTTTCAAGATTGCTGAAAAAAATCATCAATATTTGTGATTCTGTTTTCAGTTGATATAAATAGATTATTTGTAAATTTTCAAATGGAATGTATCAGGTTGTAATCAGATATTCAACTCAAATATCTCATAAGACCTCCCTTACCAGAGAAAAATATCCCTCACTCCAGAGTCATGACTTACACGTCATCATTTTGTCAGTATGTACATTTGTGAACAATTGTTTTCAAGGATGGAGCACAGGAAGAGTAAAATTTCATCAGAAATCTCTGACAAACACCTCAAGAACTCACTAAGAACTGCATCTACTTTCAGTGAACCACACTGGTGCACTAGTTTCACAAAAGCAAAGCCAAATCATAGAATCATAGAATTAGAAATAGAATCATAGAATTAAAAATATCTCACTCATTTTATGTTTATGTTGCCCTCTTTTTTTGTTGTTGTTTGAAATAAAAAACATTAAAAATTAAAATAATTTTGGTTACTTATATCACAGAATCACAGAATTGCAGGGATTGGAAGGGACCTCAAGAGATCATCAGGTCCACCTCCCCTGCTAAAGCAGGTAACCTACAATAGGTCACACAGGTAGGCATCCAGCCAGGTCTTGAATATCTCCATAGAAGGAGTCTCCACAACCTCTCTGGGCAACCTGCTCCAGTGCTCTGTCATCCTTGCCATAAAGAAGATCTTCTACATGTTAGTATGGAGCTTCCTATGTTCAAGTTTTAGGCTCCTTGTCCTGTTGCTATACAACACCGAGAAGAGCCTGGCCTCATCCATTTGCCTCCACCTCCCTTTAGATATTTGTAAACATTTATCAGATTCCTCTCAGTCTTCTTTTCCCGAGGCTGAACAGACCCAGGTTACTCAGCCTTTCCTCACACAGGAGATACTCCGCAACCTTTGTCATCTTTGTGGCCCTCCACTGGACTCCTTCTAGGAGATCCCTGTTTTTTTTTAACTGGGAAGCCCACAACTGGACACAGTAGTCTAAATGTAGCCTCACGAGGGCAGAGTAGAGGGGGAGGATAACCTCCCTCCACCTGCTGGTCACACTCTTTTTAATGCACCCCAGATATGAATGAACTATATTATATGAGGGCTGCTCCACAAGTAATGCCTGCTATTTTATTATGTTGGCCTACAACATCAGAGCTGGATGTTGGTGGAATGGTGCTAAAGGTTGAGCTTTCCTGCCAATATTCCATTACATATTTTTGTCATGTGACAGATGGCAGCAGAGGGACATTCTGACAAATTGGCGTCTGACATGGAAGTGCATAAGAAGCAAAGGTGTGGAATTTAATTTCTCCATGTGGAAAAAATGACACTTTTTAACAGTGAGTGAATGTACAACCAAGTACTGAGTGTGAGCACAGTGAGGCAGTGGATGGTGCGTTTCAGCAGAGGCAACAGTAGGTCACCTCTGCTGGTGAGGATTTTGAGAAGCACAACATGCAGGCTCTTGTTCACTTCTGGTGAAAATGGAAAGATAATGGAGGTGACTATGATGAAAAATAGTGTTTTGTAGCTGAGAATGTGCTCTATGAAACAGTGTTATTGTGCTCTTTGTATTGATTGTAGTTTCCATGAACATAAACAGGAGACTCTACTTTCGATGCAATCTGTGTTTACTCAGGCCTAGACAGTTCCTCTTCAATCAGTGTGGCCCAGGCAAGCCAAAAGATTGGACATCCATGACAAATATGATGGATTGAGTGAACCCTCAGCAAGTTTGCAGATTACACCACAATGAGTGGTACAGTTGATGCAATAGATGGAAGGGATGCTGTCCAAAGGGATCTGGACAGGCTTGAAACGTGCACCCATGTGAACCTGATGGGGTTCAACAAGGCCAAGTACAAGATGTTCTGCTTGTATTGGGGCAATCTCAGATATATGTGCAGAATGGGAGAAGAACTTGAGAGCAGTTCTGCAGAGAAGGACTTAAGGACACAACAGTGTGCACTTGAAGCCCAGAAGGCCAACAGTATCCTGGGCTGCATCAAAAATGAGTGGCCAGCAGAGTGAGGGCGGTGAATGTCCACCTCTACTCCACCCCAGTGAGGCTCCATCTTGAGTACTGCGTGGGGCCCCCAGCTCAGGAGAGTTGTTGATCTTTTGAAAGGGGTCCAGAGGATAGTCACAAAGATGACGAGAGGGCTGGAGCACCTCTCCTATGAAGACAGGCTGAGGAAGCAAGGCTTGTTCAGTCTAGAGAAGAGAAGGCTCAAGGGAAAACTGATGGCAGTCTTCCAGTATCTAAAAGGAGCTTATAAGCAGGGAAGAAGTCAACTTTTTACAGAAGCAGGTAGCGAAAAGACAAGGGGGAATTGTTTTAAATTAAAAGAGGGTAGATTTAGATTAGATATTAGGAGGAAATTTTTTACTCAGAAGGTGGTAAGCACTGGCACAGGCTGCCCAGAGAAGCTGTGGATGCCGAATCCGTGGAAGCGCTCAAGGCCAGGTTGGATGAAGCCCTGAGGAAGCCAAACTGATGGGTGGCAAGCCTTCCTACAGCAGGGAAATTAGAACAAGATGGTCTTTAAGGTCCTTTCCAACTCAATCCATTCTATGATTCTTTGATTTTGTTCTTGTGGCCTGTGGAAACATTGACTCTTCTATCACATTTGAGTTTATCTGGCTCATTTGTGACATTACTTGTTTAAATTAAAAATCTGCCTTTTCCTTTCTCAGTTTGTCTACTGACCACAGGCCTACAGAGAAATAAACAAAAACATGCTTAGCATCACATGTGCACGTACTGTGTAAGCCTTTATGCAAACTTTATACTCAGGTGGCTGGGAAAGTACAGAACTTCATATTCTCTAATGTTCTGACAGTCATAGTACATAAACTCAAGGAGCTCAAATGACTTGTGTCTAGTTGCAACAAACTGTTGGACAGTACCTAGCACAATAGTAATACTCCTAAAATTTGGTATTGCTTTCAACTGGCTAAAATATATTTAGGAGAACATCAAGCCAATGAGGAATATAAATGCTGTAATCTATTCTTTGTAGTGCTGCTTAGTTTTACTGGATGTTGTGTGCTAGCTAGAATCATAGGGATAAATATAGGTATCTGTTTTTTCTCTCTTTTAAATAAGCTTGTGGCTGGTGTTCCTGTAGTAAGAAACTTGATAAATGTGAACTAACTAGCCACTTAGTAATAGTTTAAAAATATAGACAGCAATTAAAAGAAACTCAGCTACTATTATTTTTTTTAAGTATCTCAGTCTGGTTTATGATTTTTAGGACATGACACAGTTTTTGAATGCTCCTTGTATGTACATATAGGAGAGTGAGACAGAGAGAGGTTTTTGTGTGTATATATTTTGCATGTCTAGATTTTTCCAGCTTTTACAATATCTAGCTGTTTTCCAAGCCATCAGCACTGGGTTTACCACATACAAGGCCACCAATAAATGACTTTAACTAGCGTGATGAGAGTACTCACTATTTCACATGGGCTGTGCTAGTAACTTTAACTGAAACAGTAAATCCATGATAGTGAGGACTAGGTAAACCACAACTCCAATGGAGTTCCTGAAAGAGGCCAAGCCCAGCATGGCCTTTCTCAGAACTTTTACTACATAGCACTGTGTGTTTCCTGATGCTGTTTGGCTTGGAGCTTTATACGGCAGTGCTGGCAGCTTGGATTTCTGCCCAGTGTTTTTATTCCTAACTTGTGCAAATGTGTGATTCACCATGTACTTCTTTTTCTTGGCAGCCTTTTCAAGGAGTGCCACTTGTTTTCAGCCAGGCACTTGAGTGTGCTGCTGGAGACCTTCTTGTTGCTGTTGCACATTTTAGAATTTCTTAGAACTTAATGCGAATAAATAGTAGCTGGGAGAAATTATAAAATGAAATAATGGCTCTTGTTTTTACATCTTTCTTTCAGCCAACTGTCCATCTAAGTCATTAATTTTCATGGTTTCATTCCTTCACTTATTTTCCATGGAAGCAGCCTTTTCTCCAACAAACAGTTTGATAACTCAAACATCCCAATTGCTAGTTTGTGTAATGAAAATCTTAGTACTGTTCCATGCAGATAGTGCTATGTCTATAGGACTTAGTGTACCTGTAAAGAAATGGAAAACATAATGTACAGCTGATTTCTCAGTATTCATCCCCTCCTTCTAGTGATTGGACAACTGCCTGACACAGACTGGTATACTGCAAAAATTTCCAAGATTTTTTGGACGTTGACTGAATACTTAGATTACTTCTGTCAACTAAGAATATTGATACAGACTTCCAAGCAAGAAGATTCTCCAAGAATTCATTGCTCAGTAAATTATCTTATTTCTTGTACTATCCACTGTTTCACTCCTACTGAACAAATAAATAAACAAATATTAACAATTTAAATTTAACTCCTCTCCTAGGTTCCTTGAGACCACAAATTGTCAAGATGGAATTAATTTTGCTTTTTTTAACTGACCAAGGCAGTAAATATTAGTGAATTCAAAGTAATCAGTGAAAGAAGTTTCAGCCTCTGGGCAGAGCTCTGTGTCAAGAAAATGAGAAGTATTACTAAGAAATGAGTTATTACATTATCAAGTAGGGTGATGTAGTGGTTTTTTTGTGTGGTAATCAATCCTGAACGAGAAAGCAATAATAAAAAACAATTCTAAACAAGTCCGTGATATATAATGTCCAAGGGGTACTGTGGATTGTGTCTTGTACTAAGCCTAATTAATTTACTTCAGTGTTTTTTTCTTCAGGCGTATTTTCCAATATCACAGAGATGTAGGAGACATATACAATATGCAGCCTTATGAATTTATCTGTATATATGTGTCTGTATATAAATGTTTATTTTTGTCTGTCCTTAGATGTGGTGCACTTGCACAACAGGTATGAGGCCATGGGACTCAAAGAACAGGTAAGTGTGGTTATTGAAGAAAGGCCATCCACATGAGGCTCTAGGTTGAGATGGTCATCCTTATACCCTAAGACAGCTTCTGCCAGGAACAAAAGAAAGATGGTAGGCAACTCCCTTCTGAGGGGAACTGAGGGCCCGATATGCTGTCCATACCCTACTCAAAAGAAAGTCTGCTGCCTCCATGGGGCCTACGTCAGGAAGTTCCCTAGTATGGTACAGTCATACGATTATTACCTGCTTCTGGTATTTCAGGTAGGCAGAAATGAAGTCTCAGGGAGAAGGCCAAGGGCCATCCAGAGAGACTTCAGAGCACTGAGTAGGGAACAAATAGGAGCTAGAAGCCATTGAACAGCATGAATTGAATAGCATACTATGACGTAGTGGCCTATTAGTTGCCAAATATCTTTTTTGATGATCTGGATGAGGAGATTGAGTGTACCCTTAGTAAGTCTACAGATAATGCCAAGTTGGGAAAAAGTGTTGATCTGCATGAGCGTAGGAAGGCCCTTCAGAAGGATCTGGATAGGCTGGTTTGATGGGCTAAGGCTGACTGTATGAGATTCAACAAGACCAAGTGCCGAGGCCTACACTTCAGTCACAACAACCCCATGCATTTTGACAGGCCTGGGGCAAAGAGGCTGGAAAGCTGTGTGGAGAAAAGGATCTGGGGGTGTTAGCTGACAGCTGGCTGAACGTGAGCCAGCAGTGTGCCCAGCTGGCCGGGAAGGCCAGTGGCATTCTGGCTTGTATCAGAAATAGTGCAGACAGCAATTCCAGGGAGCTGATTTTCTCTCTGTACTCAGCACTGTGAGGCCACACCTCAAGTATTGTGTTCAGTACAAGAAAGATGTCAAGGCCCTTGAGTCTGTCCACAGAAAGGCAATAAAACTGGTGAGGGGACTGGAGCACAAGTCTTATGAGGAGCAGCAGAGGGAGCTGGGATTATTTAATCTGGAGAAGAGGCTCAGGGGGCACCTTTATAGATCTATACTACCACCTGAAAGTTGTAGTGACATTAGGGTTAGCCTCTTCTCCCAGGTAGCCACTGATGGGATGAAAAGTAACTGCCTTAAGGTGCAGCAAGGGACGTTCAGATTGGATATCAGGGAAAATTTCTTCTCAGAAAGTGTGGTGATGCATTGGAACAGGCTGCCCAGGGAGATGGTGGAGTCACTGTCCCTGGAGGCTTTCAAGACACATGTAGATGTGGAATTTAGGGATGTGGTATGGTGATCATGGTTGTGATGAGTTGATCGTTGGACTGGATGATCTTAGTGATCTTTTCCAACCTTAATGACTCAATGATTCTATGATTTATTGGCTGTATTTCCATACTCTAGTAGGTTGGTAAGATTTTTCAAACATATGAACTTTTGACCTGTATTTTATACATAATTTATTGACTGTGTATAAACTCTCATAGCACAAACTATACATAACATGAGTGAAACTCACATTTTCTGACAGAATTATCTGTGATTTACTATATAGATGGTGTGTGATAATTTCAGGGTTTTTACTTGGCGCAAACTAGTGTGCAAAACGCAGTGACTGTCACTTCAGTCAGTAGGTCAGGTTTCTGTACACAATGACTTAAGCTTGCTAGGTAAAATACTACTCAGGATTGTCCTGTTATTCTGTAGGTGACACTCTGCTTAGGACCCATTTGCCTAAATGTAAGTGCTAGTCCACTGACGTTGTGGAGTACTCAAAAAAAAAAATGTTAGGTATGCCACTTGTCCTACAGATTTCCTGTACCATCAGCTGGAAAACATTAGCATTACACAACTATGTGTCTATTCAAGTGATCTTGCTGTTTCATAGCTATTTTCTTGCCTTCTACTTTTTCTTGAGCTCTTCAAGAAAATCAAGTAATAGTCATCTGAAGTTTGGATTTCAGTTTTTGATCTCTATGACAAAAATCTACCTGTGTTCTAAATCTTCTCCCAGATCTGGTGCTGATCTGACCATGAGTTGAACCACAACTAAGTATTCCCTGCAATGTGCCATATTTTGTTTCCTACTGCCATTAATTCCAGTGCACAAAATGTACACAGCAGTATGTTTGTACACATAGGCTGAAGTACTACTTCTTATTCAATAGAATTTGTCATCATAATTTTGCCACCAACTCACAGTCTCCCTCTCCTCCTAACCTAAGTAGTCACATACTTACACTCTTTTTATCTTTCTTTTCAGTCTCTGTCCTTAGTGCAAAATCAATTTTGGGGGGTAGTGGATTAGTAAGTGAAATGTGTTACATTTTGATATGGCTAAAGCACAATTTCAGACTGCAGTGGGGGCAGGAACTATTTTCTTTTCAGTAGGTACAAAAGTCTGGGTAGGTGCAAGTGAAAGTGACCATAGGGAAAAAAAGAAGTCTTGATCATTACTCACAGCTACAACTCTCTGTACAATACAAGGACTGATGTCTTAATGTACCAGCGTCACTGTGGTGACAGACATGGTTTGTCCATACACCTTTTTAGGACAGAATGATACTCCTATTTTGTTACTGCTACAAAGAATTTGCAATTGGGACACTGCTGGTTCAATTCAATGCAAATAATAGATTATAAACCAAACAGATTGAACAGTGCTTTCACCATCAAGGATCACGTGGGTTGTAATGAGATCCCCTGTCATAGTTGTACTTGTGGTGTAGAAAGAATTAGGATAGGAAAATTCAATGAATCCATAGTGAGACACGTACAGCTGTGTGTATCTGGCACACAGGTGTTTGGTGTTTGTGTTTTGATTTGACTGCTTGCCAGTATCAAAGCTAGATTCATTAGAGGATCCACAGAGTCATTTCAGAGAAAAATGACTTATCCTCTGGCACTAATAATAATAATCCTTTCTCCCATATATAGCTCTGTGTTTGGGCTACAGCCAGTACTCCTCCTTTCCCGCAGACTTAGACAGTATCAAGTTATCCACGCTTTCAACAACTCAGTGAATTAGAACTAGGTAGGTACAGGAGGTAGCAGCTGCTGAAAATTATGGTTTTTTGTTTTTGTTTTTTTTAATTTTGTACTAACTCTATGCTTTTTGTTTGTCTGCTTTACTCAAGTAGATTCCCAGTGATAAACTTTCATTGGGGTGTGAAAGGATATTGAATGGGTTCTTTTTTTCCCAGTAAGGACTGGGTAGTCTTCCAGAGTTAGTAAAGCCTAATACTCTCTTTAAAAAATCAAAATGTTAGGGGAAAAAAAGAGGAGAAAAAAAGCAGTATGTTAATACAAACTCAGTACTTTCTGTGAGAAGAGGGTAAAAAATCATGCATGATACAAAGAGAAATCTATTGGTCATGAAATAAAATTGCATAAAATAAAGAGGAATGTGAGGAGAACATTCAAATTCTAGCAATCCTGCTGGAGCACGTGAATTTGAAAAGAACTTTAGGAAAGCCAGGTGACATACAAACATGATGAAATCAACACATGGTTTGTAGCAGTTATGTATTGGATTGGCAGCATTTACCTAAAACTCTCGAGTACTGAAGGTAATAGTAAAAGAGGCTCCTGCCTCTTCTGAACTGTGTGCATAATTATGCTAATTTAAGCAATCAAGAATTGGCACAGAAAGTTAAAAGCTAAGTTAGAGTTAGACTAAATATTTACTGAGTGACAGTTTAAACATAGTAAGGAACTTACTATCCCCACAACAGATGTGAACCTAAGTCTGGAGTTTTGATACCAGAGGCTCAGATTTGCGTTGCCAGATGTGCATTTCAGACATCACGGCACTATTTTCAGAGGTGCTGAACTTCTCTCTGACATCTGTTACCAACGTGCCAGTTGTAATGAGTAGCACTGTTAAACCCAATAAACTTATTGGTGGGCCAGGACACCTCTTAGCCAAGAAATGCAAACCACGTAACCATAATAGTTGCAAAAGATGATTAGTCCATTGTCATGGTTTTGTGATTTTCAGTTATTGGTATTCCACATCATAACATCATGTAGTGGATATACCTGGTTCTCAGAAGAGAAGGACTACTACATTCCCCATGGTACTTTGCTCCTCTGTTACCATTTTCCAGCCAGAGGGAAAAGATAAAAGCTCGCAGTATAAAAACTTGCAGATCACGAGACCTCGTCCCTTTTTCTGCCGTCTCTCGTCTTGGCAGCACCTCGCTCTCCAGCCGTCTTGTTGTCGGTAGTAGAGTAAGGCCTACCTTGATTTTGGGACATTCTCTCTTGCTGTATTGGATTTACCAGCTTAAATTGTAACTATATTGTATTATAGCGTGTTGTTTTGCATTCTGATATCTTATTTAGTAAATTAGTTTGTTTCTCCTCAGATTGTTGCCGCTGTTCTCTGCTCTCAGGGCCATCTCCTTACTCTTTTCCCCTTTTCCCTTTTCCCGGGTCGTGGGTCTGTGGGTCCCCTGTCCCCTTCATCATGGAACCAGGCCGAACGCCCATAAACCGTTGACACAGATCAGCTATGAGCAAAAGCTCTTTCTCTCTCTCTCTTAAAGATATATATATATATGTATATTAATAAACGTCTTCCTGCAGAGATCTCTTTGTCTTCTCTTTGGAGGTAGAGCTGTCATGTTACATATTAATGAGGATGTTCAGCACATATATGGGATAATTTTGTTCTGGTACTCTGAGCACTTGACCTGCCAGGTTGTTTAACCTAAATACCTGCAGATTTTTTAAGCTACACCTATGATTATCCGGCAAAGACATCACATCTGTAATTTTGTAATAATTGTATGTAATTTAACTGTAGCAGATAGGGAGAAAATCTTCATTTCTCTGGCAAATATTCAGCATTATGTGGAAAGTATTGGGAACTGAAATAGTTAAAGAATTTTTTTTCCTGTAAAGTAATGTGTTGTAGATCTATTAAAAGCCATTTTGTTATTACTCATATTTTAGGTCTCAAGAATTAAAAAAACTGACAGTTACAGTTATGTGAGGCCTGATGCTAGATTCTGCCACAAAATTCCTTTTAGAGGCTGGAAAAACTGGCGGATAACAGACATCATATGTTGCTGCATCTCACTGGATCCAAAGGGAATACACTTCACCAAAAATTTAGCAAAGTATTTGGCACAGTAGAGGGGAAAAAATTAAGACATTTTCCTTAGAATAGAAAGTAACAGAAGCTTTGTATTTTCTTAAGTGAGCATGTATTCGGATTGCCTGCATTGGCTTGGTGTCACACACAGAGCAATTAATCCTGGTGCAGTGGTAACAGGTGCAGAATTTATGGCTTTTGTTGCCAGTTCCATCTGAAGCGATGGGCATGCATTCCTTCATCTGTCACTCAGCAAATGGACATGCTCTTGGTGGTTCCGCTTGAGCAGGGCTGTTGGACCAGGTGATCTACAGAGGTCTTCTGCAACCTCAGCCATTCTTCCATTCTGTGATTCCTTTCCAGAATTAGGAAATACATTTTTATTCTTCATCTCTGACCATTTCTTGCTAACAGATGAATAATTTTTACACCTGTGTATACAATATGTAATTTTATTGAAGCCTAAATGTCCTTGAGTGTTACATGAAGCTTAATTTTAAGGTGTCCCACCATGAAGGAGAATCCCAAGCTCTAAACTACGTGCCTGTTTTCCAAGAGTAACCAGAATAACAGAGCTCTATAGAATTCTTACAGGAATCCATGAGACTTTTCTTAAGATAGCTTTCTACGGCTCAGCACAAATTTCTTTTCATTCCTTCCCTGCTGCCTTCTGCACTAGTTATAAACCAGTCTCTGAAGGAAAGTGTTGAAAATGACTTTGGGACTCACTAGTTGTTTTTATGTCTTCCCTATACTGTGGTATGCAAAACAGCACACATTTTGTTGTGGTTTAATGCAGCAGGCTATTTGCTCACCCTTGCCCCCACCCCCTCCAGTGGGATGAGGGAGCAAATTGGAAATAAAATAGAATTTAAATGTAATAAGAGAGAATAGGAAAAGAGAATAGGAAAAAAGAAAAGGCAACAATAACAATATATGTAGATCACTCTGAAAGTAATGCCTCCTATTTATTTCTATGGAAAGTACAACAGATACAAAGAGCACAATAACACTTTTTGGTAGAGCAAATTCTCATCTACAAAACACTTTTTCAACATAGTCAGCACCATTAGCTAATTGATGCAGACGAGCTGATTGAGATGGTCTTCATTTCATGGTGACAGCTGTGCATGGCTGTCCAGAACGTGGCTTGTCTTTCATGTCACTGTCAACATTGCGGAAACACACCACCCACAGCCTCACTGTGCTCACATCCACTGTTTGGTCTCCAGCAATGTTCAGCAAATGTCAGTGAATGTCAATGGGTGCCATTTTTTTCTTGTAGAGGAATTCAGTGACACACCTTTTCTTCATACACACTTCCATGTCAGACACCATTCATTCAGACTGCTCCTCTGCTGCCATCTGTCACATGGCAACAAAATGTAACAGAGTATTGGTGAGAAGGTTCAACTTCTACTGTCATACCATCAGCAACCTCTTCTGACCTTGTGGGCCTACGTAATAAAACAGAGGCATTACTCTTGAAGTAGCCTTTGTAATATTTGGAATATAATCTCCTATCAACTGAAGACAGTGAAAATTCTATAATCGCTTCCATCAGATTTTAATGGAAAAATCAAGGGATGGAAAATCCATCATTCTTGTGTTTTTTGTTTTTTTTTTTCAGATGGCTCAATTATTATTTTACCAACCCTTTTTCTTCTTACATTACATGTTTTGTTTCAGTTTTCAGCTACTGGATTTTATAGTACCAGCTAGATTAATATAACTCTAATATCTGGTTTCTACCCTGCAATCAAGTTATCATTCAATTTTCTTTCTGATAAACTAAACTGACTGCTTCTGACATTCTTCGCTTCTACAGTATTTTCTCTTGTTAAATAATAACTTCAGTATCCTCTCTAACATTTCAAGATGTTTTAAAAATGTGACATTAGCCCAAGCAAAATATCAAAAGATCTCAGAAGTGAGAGATAATATCTCTTTCCTACTTTTATTTTCATGTGGATATTTGAGAATTAAATCTTATAATAGTCTTGTTAGGTTCCATGTTGAGTCTACACTAAAAACTAGATATTATTCTCTGTCAAAGTTTTTCAGAACCAAAGTTTATCTCCTCCAAATGGAGTACGTATTCATTATTTATTGGCAGATTTTTTAAAATTTGGTTATATTAAAATACATTCTGATTGAGCTGCCCCAATTTACCTAGACAACTGATTAAGCATGTCTGTCTTCCTCAATTTATCATCTGCAAATTTTAGGAGCAGCATCAAATTTCACATTTATTTCCAGATCATTTGTTAAAATGTTTTGTAACATGGGATCTTTGTGGAATCCCAATGCAAAATTCACACTTGACAATGATTCTCCACTGACAAATAGTTTTTGAAAGCCATCTATTAAACAACTTTTAACACATTTAATATGTATTTTATTGGTATCGTATAGTGCTAGGTTCTGAAACAGTATGTCATGTGATATTACCACAGACACTGTAAAAAGTCCGGACCTATTATGTCTTTGGTTATCTTTATCATCCAAACTGGAATCTTAAAAAAAAAAGTAATGTATTTATTTGACAGGTCTTATTTAATGGGAAAAAAGCAACACCACAACAACAGCAACAACAACAACCAGTCTCATGTTAGCAAGCATTAATTGTACGACAGTTCTTCAATTCTTCTTTAACTGAATTCCTCTGTTTCATGTCACCTAATGTAACATACTGATACCTTGTCAGCTCTGAGATAATATGGCAAGGATCTCACAAGAATGTATCAGCTCTCTAACAAGTATTGAAAAAAGGAAAACTTGGACCATAATTCCCAGGAATAACCCAGCAATATTTTCTGATAAGTAGACTTTAGTACAACTTGATACATTCAAAATCTTTATTATATCATCTTATATTTTCTAGAATAGCCTTGTACCCCAGTACTTATCTCCTCACCCTACACAAGTTGATTTGACATCAGGAATTTCAAGCAGTGGCAAACAAAGTGAATGTTTCAAGAGCAGCACTATCACTGGTCTGATGTTTTCTAAATAAGGTTTGCTAAGATGTTAACAGATGAGAAAAGAACAAATGTGAATCTGATAAATATTTAATGTAATATACATATTGTGATTCAGAATTAATTCTTAAGCATTCCTTTTTCTTTTCTTTTCTTTTCTTTTCTTTTCTTTTCTTTTCTTTTCTTTTCTTTTCTTTTCTTTTCTTTTCTTTTCTTTTCTTTTCTTTTCNCTTTTCTTTTCTTTTCTTTTCTTTTCTTTTCTTTTCTTTTCTTTTTTTTCTTTTCTTTTCTTTTCTTTTCTTTTCTTTTCTTTTCTTTTCTTTTCTTTTCTTTTCTTTTCTTTTCTTTTCTTTTCTTTTCTTTTTTTCTTTTCTTTTCTTTTCTTTTCTTTTCTTTTTTTTTTTTTCCCAGTAGTAGGAATAGATGTAGTGCAACAAATACAATCAGAAATTTAATTTTTACCTGTCATGGCATGCTATCTTTGATAAGATGTGCAGTTTGTAGTCTGGAGGTCCCATGATACTTTTAGACCTGGCATATTTACTAGTACAGTCCTTCTGTAGTCACCCTGGAGAATTCCTACAGATACTCACAGAATCAGAAATGCACTTCACTTTCAGAGGACTGGAAGTGGGGAATGGGGTGCATAAACCATCCCAAGGAAGAACTCACACTGATACCCTGTAGAGAAATCAATGCTGCTATCAGATGCGAGGAAGTCTAATCTGAGATTCTAGAATGTATGAAGAAGAGGTTGGTGCTGTATCTGGATACAAGAAGAAGACCTTTGTATGAACCCAGAGCTCAAAGAATACAGGAACAATGGGGAGAAAAAGAGGCAGCAATTGAAATCATTTCCCCAGCAGAAGCCAGGGACAATATTACAGTGGATTTTCTTTTGTAAGAAGGGAATGGAGAATTGAGGGAAAAATAAAGAAGTTATACTACATTGCTTCTAGATCCTGTATGGGAAAAAAAGGAAAAGAGAAACTCCCCAGATTGTGCCTTCTCCTCTTATGTATCTTCATACATTGGACAATTTTGAATTGAATTGAAAATGGATTTCATTTTGTGTCTGAGGAAAAGCTCCAGGCACAGATCAAGAAGCAAAGCCTTACTGACTAACACAGTAACAACATTAGTTCAATAGGATCCATGTGAGAGGATCCATAAACATCTGTATTAGTATATATCTTGTTACTTCTCTTCATCTTATTACATTTTCCTTAAGCACTTTTCCAGTAGTCTGGCTCAAAAAATCTCAGTCATAGCAAATAAAGCAACGGTAAATTAAGTTTTCATTGGCCATAATTTGAAGATATAAAACATTAAATCTTTAGTCATTCTGTACTAAATTTTGAAAGAACAAAGCTAGTAAGCTAATGGCGCAATTAGAGCAGTCTATGCTGTGCAATCATGGTACTGGTTTCCAAAGACAAGAAGAAAAATAAAAAGGAAATCAGAAGGTAAATCAGAATTTTCTAGGGTTGTTCGAGGCTTTCTTTGTCTGTCTGTTTGAGGCTTTGGCCTAATTTTGCACTTACAATGCCAAGTATTTATGTAAACAGATTGAAATCATATCAATAAATTAATCATGGAAAGTGATTGAAATCAAGCCCTTGATTCTTGGTTCTAAAATCAGAATTGGAGGAAGTGCCCCTTCATCCCATTCTGGGGTCACCTTCTGAGAGTCATCCACCCTGACTCACTCAACATGTGGACAAGGGTGACCATCTTATGGTATAAATGAATACAGTTATCATGAGTTATAGATATTGGTTTGGAAAAAGTGTTATCATGCCACAGAATTTAAGAAAATTCTGAAAATATTCAGGAGTAGCCAAAGCTTTTCAGAATATCTTATGAAAAGCCAAGGAGACACAGATAAAACAAATAGTTGTCAAGATACTTCACAACTGACTGCATAAGACCCTTGTTTCAATAAAGATCAGACTAAATAACATCTGAACAACTATCTTTTCTAATAAATTATTTTAAATATTTAGGATGCTTTAAATTGGATACAGCTTTCTGCAAAAAACCTTCTCACTGTATGGAAATTTTTGAAATTGTAAATATTCTACTTTTAACTGAATCTAAATAAAATTAAATCTTATTTTTAAAAGGATTTTTAAGAATATGAAAACAAGTTCAGATCAGAATATTCCCATCAATTTAATTATAATGTTTTTTTTAAAATCCTAGAGTTTAGAATAACTTTGTTTGTTTTCTTTCCTCCTCAGTTAAATTTGCTAAAATTTCATTAAAAAATCTTCTGTGAACAAAAGCAACAAACTTCTTCTCCTGTTGAAATGTGAAAGCCATTCTTAAATAGTTTTAAGTGGGAAGATAGTAAAATACACTTAGCATCTCAAATAATTTCAGTTTAATTAATTAATATTTTCACAAGAAATGTGGAAACTGTCAGATGATTCCAACACAGTCTAGTGGATATGTTGTTGTTATCTATCTATTCTTGGTAAATGAAAGAGCTTTAGAAAACTGCTACAATTTTTTCAACTATTTAGAAGAGTAAGACACTTTTATATCACCAAGGCTGTGAAACTATTTAAGAATTAATTTTCCACTGGGGAAAGGACTGATGTGTTTAAGAAAAGTCTAAATTTCATTTGAGAATTTATATTAAGTGCCTTTATCTATGCATTTCATTAAAGGACTTTTTAGGGCCCATTGTGAATTTAATAATAATAATGCAGAATAGTATAAAAATAAGATTGAGAAAAGCCCCCTCCAAATTCTGGCAATAGAAAGAAAGAATAGTAGAGAGTGGATGCAGATTAAAACTGTATTATTTGAAAAGAATTTCTGTCTTAAGAAGCTTAATCTCCCTACATGTCTAAATAATTAAACATAAGGTGCCTTCCAGGGCTTTAATGATGCATTTCACTTAAGATCACGAGGCAATTGAAACTTGTATAGAGTCCGAAAAAAAAAAATTGTCATCCATTAGAAAATGTAATAAATAATTGTGTAACCCTGCTTAGTGTTTATGCCATCAGTTAAATTAAACAGGACAGGAATAGTAGGTCTGGAGATTTTCAGTATTAGTGACCTTGCCTTGAAGTATTTTGTCTCTTTAGGATATTTTTGAGGACATTGCATAAGTAAGCTGATTCCATGTTAATTCAGCTTGCTCCTTAACAGCAGTTTAATATAGGCAATGTATATATATATATATATATGCTATATTCATATATATATATATGTTATATCCATATATATTTTTTATATATATATATGTTGCCTATATGTGTTGCCTCACTATGGGGAAGGTAGTGCCTCTATGTCATGGTCCTCTTATCCTCTCATTTCAGGAAAAGACTGCCAGCTAGGGCATATGTAGTATCATGGTATCAACACAGGGATGGCCAGAGGAGGAAATGACCTATTCTGGGAATCATGTTTTAGATAAAAAGCCTCCCTTCAGAAGGGCTTTCATTTGGGGAATGCCTTACTCACACAAAGTTTGGATACAAAGATAGGAATGGAAGTATACCTTTTTGGCAGGAGGCAAAAATGAAGTAATAAAAAAATATATTTCTAATGTTTATGAAGATAGGATATTTTTTGACATGACAAACAAATTCTAAGTGGCTTCTGTAAAATCAGCTATGATCCATTCCAGCTGATACCAAAACCAAAGCACTCCATGCACTAAATTTTACTAATATAAACATACTTAAATCATTATGAGGATTCATCACAGGTAGGCATCAATTAAATTTTTATTGTCATTGCCAGTAGAGCCACTGTGCTAAGCCCAGAGGTGGGTGTACCTCGCCATCCTTCCCATCTCTCCAGCTCTACTCCATTCCTCTTCTGTCACGCCAGCAGCTTGCGTGTCTCATCACTTGGCTGCAGTAGCTCCCTATCTGACTTCTCTGTTAAACTAGGGGCTTGGGAATTAGACTGTTATCATCACAAACCACCCCTCTGTACCATCCCTGGTAAAATAAGAATAAATAACAAGTAAATATAAGAAGGAGTATCTCCTTTAACATAGTATATGTATATGCACTACATAAATTAATCTTAACAACAGGGATACAGGAAACCAAGTATATTAAAATCATTCTCTATTCAAATTGTCCAAAGACATTAGAAAACTGAGCCACATTCATTCCTACTGGAAGTACATTTGAAACATAATGCAACTTCCTTTTTATAAATGTCTAAACTCTTTATCTTCTCTGTAATACTTACATTTAAAAAAAATGAGATACTACATGCACATCTCTCAGTTATATGACTCATTAACCCCCCAAGAAAAAAACATACTGTTTCACTTCTTTCAAGGACTTTTTTTTCCTTTATTCAATGAAAGTCAAATAATGTATCATTTTTCTGTATGGCGCCATATAAAAACTCATCTGAGGTGACCTATGATTCTATAACCATTTGTTTCATAAAAGTGAAGCTAAAATTAGGAGGTTTAAAATAATTTACAATAAAACTACAATACTAAAGTTTTCTCTTAAATATAGTATCACTTAATTTATATCTTTCTAATGTGCTTGCAATCAATTTTAAAAGAAAGTCTGAAATTTATGGCCTTGTATCTAATAACTAGATTAAACTCTGAGGATGGAGCAACTGTCATGTATAATGACCGTAAAATTACAGTTGTGCAGCAGATGCAATCATATGTAATAACCTTGTCCAAGCTTCAGTGGTGGGATATTTAAATATTTGCTCATTTTCCAGATCTCACCTATGAGTGTTTAGTGAAGAAGAGCTTATACCAAAAATGCAAGCAGGTACCTGACCTGAAGATTCAGCAAACCAGTGCCCCGGATGCACTGCTGTTCATGGAATCATAGAATTGAATAATAGAACCATCAAGATTGGAAAAGACCAATAAGATCATCTAGTCCAACCATTAACGCACCGCCACCTTGCCCACTAAACCACACCCCTCTGTGTCCTTCCTCACTAATGTCCTCAGTTCACACTACTGCAGATTTTCACCATATGCTAGCATTCCTTACTCAGAGAGTGGTGAGGTGCTGAAATAGGTTGCCCAGAGAAGTTGTGGATGCTCTATCCCTGGAGGTGCTCAAGGCCGGACTGGATGGGACCCTGGGCAACCTGATCTGGTGGGTGGCAAACTCGCCCATGGCAGGGAGTTTGAAAATATACAAATTCCCTTCCAACTTATGCCATTCCATGATTCTATGATCTTGTGCTATACTGATATTAAGTAAACATGGTATGGATCATATCTGTTTCTAATCAGCCTTATGATTACAGTATTTTCAAGGCAGATATTAGTTTAAATTTCTGGAGATTCCAGACTGATCAAGGAATGAAGCCCATGTTTCCACTGCTGAGTGTACACTCTGTCTGCCATACAATAAATCAAAGAGTAGGCTATCCTCATTTGGCAGCATTTCAAAACAGCACTTTTGATTGAGTGTTAGTTCTCAGGAGAGTAGTACTCTGCTGAACGTATGGCACTGCCAGGACCCAGGGTACCTGGAGATCCAGATTTCTCCTGTGCATGGGACTTATGTAGCTGCAGTCTGAATGTTTCCTGCACAAGCTGCGACCTGCTTTCTAATGCATCGCAGTCTCCAGGCATCCAGATTATAAACTGAATTGCCCCTGTAGAGCAAGACTCTGAAAATTTTATCACTATGTTGAATATGTTCCAT
The DNA here is from genome assembly GCF_002078875.1 of Numida meleagris. Lineage (NCBI taxonomy): Eukaryota > Metazoa > Chordata > Aves > Galliformes > Numididae > Numida > Numida meleagris. The sequence continues at coordinate 15,755,177 of NC_034438.1, forward strand.
ATCTGACCCTTTCTTTATAGAAAAATGCAGTCATTTTTTAAGGCAAATGGTAATTAATGTCTGAGAGTCCTTATTCACTGACAGTTAGGTGATAGCACCTCAGTATTCACATTGTCAGTCACTTCAACTGTGTATTAATCTTTCATCGGAAATTAATCTCTTTCATTTCTAATTGCAATGTTTTCTATTAAGTTTTCATGGAGGGTATCTATACAAGCAGTATTTTAAAGAACACACTAAAAAAATCAGTTGTTCACATGGTAGACTAAACTGTTTTTTGAATAAACTAGAAGCCAATATCACCAACACCTAAACAGAGAGCAATTTGAGACATCTTAAACAATTTCCACAAATCCCATTGCTCTTAATTAGAATGAGTAAAAGAAAATATAGACTGAGTGGAGAAAGGATTGAGAGCAGCCCTAAGAATGATTTGGGGATGGTGGTTAATGAGAAGTTCAACATGAGCTGAAAACCTCTGCTTGCAGCTGAGAAGGGCAACTGTATCCAGGTATGCATCAAAAGAAAAATGACAAGCAGGGTGAGGGAAGTGATCTGCTCCTTCACTTCAGTGAGACCCAACCTGTGATACTGTGTTCAGGTCTGGGACTCCCAAAGGACACAGACTGATTCCAGAGGAGGGCCACGAAGATGATTAAGGGGCTAGAGCAGCTATCCTTCAAATTAAAGGAGGGTAGATTTAGATTACATATTCAGAAGAAATTCTTTGCTATGATGGTGAAAAAAAAACACTGAAACAGGTTGCCCAAAGAAGTTGTTCATGTCTCATCCCTGAAGCTGTTCAAGGCCAGGCTGGATGGGACTTCTACCTGATCTAGTGGCAGGTGTCCCTGTGCACAGCAAGAAGTTTGGTAGTAAATGATCTTCAAGGTCTCTTCCAACTTAAGACCCTCAGTGATTCTATGATTCTACGAAAATATTCAGTCAGCTGGCAAAAGCTACTGCTGTCAAAGTCATTCACTTTTGGAGTTCAGGTTTCAATTGTTTTAAATAATAGACAGTCTTACACAAAACATACTGCTTCCATGAAAAATATATATATTTCCTCTTTTATTAGAGAGTCTTTGAAGTGCCATGGGCCTGGAATGCGTGTCAAAATTTGTTTGTCTCTAGGTAAAGTTCTTTTTTTTTAATATAGGAAGTAATGAAATTTAATAAAAAAACAACTTATACACAACCTACAGTACAGACTGGTTTTATTTCTTAATGAAAACTACTGGAGTCTACTAGTAGTAAACAGTATTAGACATCTGAATCATGGGTGCCTATTCACTGCAAAGCAAGTCTCCTAAATTCTTTGGGAGACCTTCAAGAATCCTTGGCAAGATTGACAAAATCATTTTCGAGATTTTGAAATATATCTCTTTTGAAATATTATTTTGCACTTATTCATAGAAATACGTTTCTTCCTAAGATATACAGGTGCACAAAATAAAATATGCTATACTTTGAACACAAATAATACATTAAGTTGAATACTTATTCAGCTGAATGACCCATTTTTGAAATAACTAGAAAGATTTGGTGCAGATGCAACATGTAGTGTTCCTTTGTTAAAACTGTGCAGTACTTATACTCAAGTGATAGAAACCTTAAAAAATACAAGAATTTACAAAATAATCCAATTTTAAGCAACATAAAACTATCAATTCAAGTGAAAGTCAGGAGGAGCCAGAATGCTTATCTAGAAAATGGAAACAGATTCTGATCTCTTATTCTTCCACATTTTATTCAGAACAGAAATTGGAATGTAAAAGCTACCTTTTTTAGACTATAGGTACAAGTTGCCCTGCAATGGCCACAGATTTTTCCTCTCTTAGAAACAGCAATTATCCAATGGGAGTTAGGATAATCATTAAAGGACAGGGGAAGAGGCATTTGTGCTCTTGGTGCTCTAAGTAGAATCATAGAATCACAGAATCAATGAAGTTGGAAGGGACCTTTAAAGGTCATCCTGTCCAACTCCCCTGCAGTGAACAGTGGCACCTGCAGCTAGATCAGGTTGCTCAGAACCAGGTCGAGCCTGACCTTGAATGTCTCTAAGGACAGCACACCCACCGCATGTCTGTGCAACTTGCTCCAGTGCCTCACCAACCTTACAGTAAAAAACTTATTCCTTACTTCCAATCTAAATCTCCCCTCTTTTAGTTTTAAACCATTTCCCCTGGTCTTGTCACATCAGACTCTGCTAAAGACTCTGTCCCTTTCTTTCTTACAGCCCCCCTTTAGGTACTGAAAGGCAACTCTCAGATCTCCTCAAAGCCTTCTCTTCAGCCCTTGCATGGGAGGTGTTTCATCCCTTGGATAATTTTTGTGGCCCTCCTCTGGATGCACTCCAACTCTTGTACTGAGGACTCCACATCTGGACGCAGTACTCCAGGTGAGGTCTCATCAGTGCAGAGCAGAGGGGCAGGATCACCTCCCTTGATCTGCTGACCACACTTCTTTTGATGCAGCCCAGGATACGGTTGGCTTTCTGAGCTGTGAGGGCGCAGTGCTGGCTCATGTCCAGCTTGCCATCCACCAGAGCTCCCTTTGTGGCAAGGCTGTGCTTCATTCATATGGAAGACTACATATTTAGCCTCCAGGTCTGTCCACAATTTCACCAGAGGGTGGAGTTTAAGAGTTCTAATGACGGACCCCTTTTGAATATTTCATAGAGTACATTTCCTTGACTCAAGAAGGGTATGCAATAGATAGATCAGTATAGTACGAGACATTTCCCAACAAATGGACAAATGAAAATGGAATGAACAGCTAGTTTTTAATAGGAATTTCCTCCACTCACTTCTGTGAAACTAAGGAAGAATTCCCTTTACAGTGGGAATGAATTACATGCAATTTATGTTGTCCTTCCGCTGTTCAGTAGAAATAAAATGTGACCAGCAAAGCAAGAGATACATGATCTTTTGCCTAATGTCCAATTTAATTCAGATGATAAAAAGAATAATAAATAAAAATAAGAACAATGAATTTGAACAGCTGAAATTGCCTAACTTGGATATGCTCATAGGTGAAATGTTTTTACAAGGGCATCTTTGTTACCTGGTTAAAAAAATCCTAAATGCTAACTAGAAATCATTTTCTTTCATCCCACATCTTTCCCCCTAGTAAATGAAGACAGGATGAACAGCTAAAATTACTAATCAGTTTACTGATCAGTTGTACTTTGTTCGATTGATTTGCAATTAATTCTGGTTTGTGGTGCATAGAAGAGGAAGGTTGGCGCCAACTTTTTGAAGCAGCTGATACTCAATATCCTCCAAGAGATCTGTGGGCCAGAATATCAATAATCTGTTTAAAGCAGCTCCTGAAGGTATGGAGCCTGTGTCTTGTGCACTTGTAAGGGTTCCGGGGACTAAAAAGAAATGTGGATTTTGTTCCTTCCTAAGGAAGAGATCAGACATTTTTAACCTTAGACCATTAACCAATTAATGCCTTATTTCAAAAAAGTGTAAATATTTTTCATAATTGATACTGGAGCTAATTGTACACATCATAGATTTTGGTTTTCTTGGGTCTTTATAGGAAAAATGCAAAATTTAAATAAAAGATAACACATTTTTTCCTCCATTACTATACAAAATTAACAGGAAAAAAAACCCTGGAAAAAGCAGAAGTACTTGCACAATATGTGAAATGTGTCAGCATTTTGAGATATATATGGCCAAATCTAAATTTTAATTTACAGCTGATTTGCTGCAGGTATGCAATAAAGTTATTTTAACTATACATCTGAAGGCAAAAATATTCAGAACTCATGTACAGTTTAGGGAAAACAGAGGGAAGAAGCCCATATACAAAATCAGTATCTCTTCTTCATCTATATTTGTTTGTATTTGTAACATAAATTAATTAGTAATTTGCTTTATCATTAGATTTAAATATTCACTTTTCTGGATACTTCTTACAATGTTGTATCTTATTCATCTTGGAGTGATTTTCTGGAAAGAAATAATGGCTTTCCTTTCTCTGATACTGTAGATTAAACATTACTTCCTTATTATTAGTGGTTAGCTCCTGTTCCTTGGTCCAGTGCCTATTTTTTTTCCTTTCATTTTCTGAAGGTTACGTATTTTTTATAAAAATACTTGAATCTTTTCTATGTAATTGTCTTCTCAGTCTTTCCAAGACTTTTCCATTGATTCTGATTACATTCTTCCTTTCCTTTTCCTGAAATGACATTTTCATTTTCTTTTTTCAATTCAGTACTAAGAGAAACATCTAGCAATCTGATTTTCTATGGAAAATATATTAGGAAATCATATTTGATTATTATTTCTCATCTTATTGTGATATAAATTCATCTTAATACATGCAAAGTTTAATTTTAAATATCCTTCATTTCAATATTTTGCAAGCAGTTTTATTTATGAAAATACAACCTATTTTTGCTTTAAAAAGTTTTTTTTTATATAACATCTATTTAATGACATATTGAAGATAAGTTAATGGAGAATAACAAGCAACAAAATGGATGAGGATGGGAGAAATGAATGGCCATTCACTGAGGCTGCTTGAGCCTCTAATAAATAAAACACCTGATTAAAGCTTTAGAAAAGAAGTGATAAGGAAAACTAAACTGAGGTTCCATGCTACTTAAGAATTTGTCTTTTCACTGTAAATGTGATCTTGTTTCAGTCTGTGAATGAGTCTAAAACTGCATGTTAGTAGCTGCATTAGAGATACTGTAATAGTGGTGGATCATTCCCGTGAGAAAGGCAAGCAAGGCTTAGTGCCTCCTGTGTAAGAGAGCTATCTGTCACAGATGTCAGTTTATCTGATTGAGACTCCTTAGCTGCTGCTATACTTGCACCCTTCTCTATAACAAGACCTTTTGCATCTACAAGCTGCCAGCAGGGAAGAAAAAACCCTTCTTCTGATGGGATCTTTGTGGCTTTTTGTCTCAGACGCTAAACAATGGGTTTAATTGGCTGACATATGAACTTTGAAATAATCCAAATTCTTATGGGATGTGTCTGTTTTTTTTTAAACTGTATTTCATAGCCCTTTCCTCATTTCACTTTTCTGGTATCATTTGCCGTGTATACGGTCAGTTTTGTCAAAGTAATCTATAGATCTTTTGTATGATATGCTGAAAAAACACTTGTATATTTTTATTGGTCATAGTCAAAGCTTTCATGATCAGTTTGAGATGAAAATGAAGCAGTGAGGAGAGTCGTCCAAGTCATTAAGACATAAAATTAAAACAACAAATGCTGTTCAGACTTCCAGTCCATTTTCTTTGTCCAAAGGTTTGATTTTGAGCTTGATAGACATTTAATTATAAAAAGAAGCCTTTTATTTATTTATTTATTAGCCTTGAGTGCAATTCAAGATGAGGGGCACGCAGTTCATTACTGAATAAAATGACCTTCACTACAAGACATTTTGTGGGCCACGTGCTCACTTGGGAAAATACAAAATGTACTAACGCTTGCAAAACAGATTGTAAAGAGGTTTTGTTTCACATTTCCAGCACACATGTGTACACACCACCAGAGATTACAATTGCTTGGTCCAAAATTTTTTAAAACTTACTTTTGATATGAGAGTAGATAAAACTGACTAATTTGTTTTCACTGATTTATGGAAGAAATGGAAGTTTGTTTTTGCTATTGCATTTCTTAACAGACCTCTCTTCAGAGAATAACAAAGTTACCCTAATTTGCTGATCTCTTATGAATGTGAATGGTTCTAGGGTGAGAATAATGCAGAAAGACAAGAAAGCAACCTGCAGAAGAAAGAAGTTGGGGTTTTTACAGATATCAACTCCATTGTTTATGATCATGTGTGTAAAATTTATGGATTTACTACTTCTTTGTAATGTATTTACTCAAATAAGTTCCGTTATAAATCATCTGTTTTCCAATAGGAACCTACATTTTTCACCCTAATCTCCATTTGAGTTCACCGAGGCAAGAAAGGGTCAAGTGACGAGCCCAGTGTTGCATGATGAGTCATTGAATGAACCAAGAACACTAGGATCCTCCTTGCCCCTAGCCCTTTATATCAACAGGCCACAGGGGCTTTGTGTTGCTCCTTTCAGCTGCCTTTAAATACAAAGTGCTAGTTAGAAACACCTTCCATTAAATCTTAACCTGGCACAAAAAGTGCAAGCAAATACAGTCCTTGTAGGCTGTTCATAGATTGGATATGTTTCTTTGTTTTTACTGTAACACCCTCTGTGCAGAGACTTGTTTACTGATCTCCATAAAGCAGCATTCTCATCAGATGTGGTAATGAAGTCCTACAAGAGTCAGCCAATATTTTCACAGTTGTTAAGTAGTTATGTAAAGATTTCTTTCTTTTTTGGGCTTGATTCACCACTGGATTTCTTCAGGTTTATGCTGGCGTAAGTCTAATGGGTTCAAATTGGTGGCAGTTAATCAACGCATAGGACTAGTCCCTGAGCTGGTGTAAATCAGCATAGCTCCACTGCTTTCAGATGCAGCCATCCTTATTTATGCCAGCTGAAGATCTGTCCTATAAAGTTCAGATCAGTATACTGTACATGCTGCTAGGCCAGGTTCTGTTTTAATGACCAGGTATTTCCTGGGGGAGTGTTAGAATTACACTTTCCAAAACAAGAATCAGGTTGGATTAGAATGATAAAGCAGAGACTTTTTTTGTGTGTGTGCGTGCACTAGTTTCATTGTCATCTATTTCTTTTTTTTTTCCTCTACAAAAAGCAGTACTTCCTTTCAGTACTGCACGTCTGGGGTTTCATCTGTATTGGCAGAAAACCACTGACTGCAGGCTAACAGAGCAGCAGATGTAAAATAAATCCTTTGGAACACATTTAATACAAGTGAAAAGAAGCAACAAGAAACCAAATCTGCACAAATTAAACACAGTAGGTGAGTCTGTCCTTCTACTTGTTATCAGCTATGCTATGAGAAGACAAAACCAGCCCTACACAGAAAATGTAGCTCCTCATAATCACACAAACTAATGATGTATAAAACTGGCTTCCTGGCAGAAGTATCAGAAATAGATAGGTATTTTTAACTTGACTTTGTATTATTTTTAATTTCATAGATCAAATTGAAAGAAACTTTGAATAGAAAATACATTTTGAAATTTAAAACATTATTTTCTACATTTTGCATTTTTTCCATTTTATAACATTCACAGAGTGAACATATATATTCACTACAGGCACTTTTTGCTGTGAAATGTTTCAACAAAAATACTTTTGCCTACTTTTTGAATTTGTACACTTATAGAAGAGCATATTTAAGTGGGAGTCCAAATCTGAAATTCTCAGTCTCAAATGAAATTGAAAAGCTTTTTAATTTAATACTACATATTAAATATTAAAGCTTCAATTTTAATACAGTCACATCGCACTGCACAGAAGAAAACATGACAAATCTCCATTATTAGCAGTTCGCAGTGTATCCAAATATTAAAGCTAACAGAAGACGTCTCTAAAGGCACTTTATGCCTATGAGATCTTCCACCTTCTTAAAACATATAGTAAACTAGAATATGCTATATATAGATGAGAGCACATATATAAATTCTCCTCTCTAAGGAGAATTTAAAAGCATACTCACATTTTGACCTGTCACTATGTACTGTTCCATTTTTGTACCTCTTAAATATTCAGTTGGGCAAGTTATTTAAAATTTGATTTTAACAGAGAAAGTTAAGCATCACAGAAAATATTCTATCTATTCATGAAATCCCAAATTCCTCTTTTGTTTTGTAAACAACTGCAAATTTTAATGAAACAGTTTTCCACTTAATTATGTCACCAAAAGCAAAACAGAGGGAACTGCTCCCAGTGACAATCATGAGCCTAAGTGAAAATTATTCTTAAGGAACCTTCTCTTTTACCTTACGTATTCACTTTACAGTGTAAATTCATTTATGTACCATGATAAAAGCGTTTATGAATCATATTTTCCGACTTATGGAATGTATTTATTTGATATTTGTTCAGATATTATCATGACATCAGGGCATTAAACACAGTTACTCTAAAAATAAGATGATCAAGTCTTTTAAATATTTTAGGTTTTATTCTATGCCTTAAATTTAGGCATTAAGGTGATAAACATGCACACAACACACACACAAAAGCAAAGGAAAAGTGGCTTAAAAATGACTCAAGCTCACCTTCACTGAAATTATTTCAGTGTGTATTAAACTTTACACATGCTTACAAAGCTATGATTTTAAGTCCATATATTCACTGCTTTGCTGCATAAAGAAATATTCCATTTACTTCCTACCAGGATTCCTTAGTCTCCATGTAAAATCCATTTGAGATCTAAAGTAGCATAAAGAGTTGATTAAAACTTATTTCTTGCATCAAATGTTGTTTTATGTGAAACTTTAAAAATTAATCATCAAATGTATCTCATTTTTTTTATGCTATTGTTGGAGGGAAACTTTTCCTTTGTTTAAATGGAAATGTGTAAGCAGGCATAATTCTCTCAGTGATATAAAGCGTAAGAGGAATACATTCAGAATTTTGCATGAGTCAAATGTACTCATATATACGTAGAAATAAACGTAACAGTATAACAAATATCTTCTTTACTTTGAATATCTGTATATAGAAAATTCTCCATTATGAAAGCTGTAAAAATAGAAAATACTACATTTAAAGAAATATGCACAGAAAGAGGAAACTAAGAAAACTGAAGTAAAATCAACTACATCAAATTTCAAATGTACCTAATATATATATAAACACACACATAAACATTACCTGTAATTTTCAATTTCTTGTGTTTAAAGCCCAATATATTCTTGTCCTCATCTGAAAGATGTTTCAAGGAGAATTACTTTGGGAAGTTCTAAACAAGCAAGAAAAATGTAGGAAAAGTCTTGGAAGGACCAAGTACTTACAGAAGAAAATTTTAAACAAACAATAACAGGAAAAAAAAGAAAAAAAAGAAGGCTGCTCTTACCTACTCCTCATGAATATGAAATGTCAGCATGACAGATTTTTTTAAATGTGTAAATATAATTTATGTATTCCAAAGTATTTGTCATTTACATGATCAAACAGAAACATTACCTGACAGTTTCTGAAAATACAGATCTGTGTCATTTCACAGATTCACAGATTCATCATTTATTCTAAATTCACAAAGAACAAGTATTTTCAAGTATTTTGGTTGTTTGTTCTCTTTTAATCAAAAGGTAGACTTCACATCTAGCATTTAATATATAAGGAAAGGTAGTACTATGAAATACCTATTGAACAGCAAAAAAAGTAGAGTCTGAACATCACTTTGTAGATTATATAAAGTCTCTACATTTTAAGAAATGAAATTTATAATGATGAGTAAACAAATTGCCTGACTGAAGTCATCATCTGAACCTGTCACATGCAGATTTACTGTTCAAAGCTTCAATGACCTGCTTAATGACCCTAAACCTTAGTGTCAGAAGTTCTTTATAAACCTTAACTATCCTTGTCTAATAAATCCAGAAGGCCAATAAGAAGACTTTATTTTTTGTATTGATACAAGTATGGATTTATTCATTCTAAATTACTCACTAGAGAGAGACATTTCATTGAAAAATACTGCACAAAAGTGATTCATGAAAACCAAGGTGTCATCTTGAAACAAACTGCTGGAAATTGTATCATCGGAGATAATTGACAATATATCTTCTTAATTTCATTTGTGATCTCTTAACTTTCCTTAGTTTTAGGTCATTTTTAACTATTTTATTTCTTTTTATGCTTAGGATAATAAATACAGATCTTTTTTTGCTGTAGCAACTACTGAATTCACCTTCCACACCAGCAAAATAAAAATAAGAGAAAAATAACATATTTATTTGACTTACAGCTAAGACTTACAGCTACATTAAAGTGGGCTTGAGATGGAAGATGTTAATAAGTATATATGGAATTAGGCTGAAAAACTCAATCAGGCTTACCTCTTTTTTTCCTCAAAATGAACACGTGAAAGCAGAAGTCATTCTATGTGACAATAATACTCTGAAAAATCAAGCGTATTACGATGTGGAAATGATTATTTAAACTTTTAACAGACCTAGTTACATGCAGTGCAAAATCACGCAGTAACTAAAATGATTATGAGTTCATAACATTCAATATTTTTCTTTCACTCACCCTATTCTTGTTGCATTTTATAAATTGGTCGCTCCAAATGTAATGCTTCCTATTTACTTCCACGGAAACTACAACAGATAGAAAGAGTACAGTAACATTATTTGATAGAGCAAATTCTCAGCTACAAAACACTATTTTTCAATAGTCTTCACCACTAGCTATGCATTTTCACCAGCAATGGACAAGAGCCTGAATGCTGCACTACTCCAAATCTGCACCAGGGTATGTGACCCACTGTTTCACAGCTGCTACAATGGCATCAGTGCTAAGAAAACATTGCCCATGCTGTCCGTCTTTCATCATGTGGAAGTCAGAAGGTGCCAGATCTGCACTATACAGTGGATGTTGTGGGACAATCTAGCCAAGATTAGCAGTGTTCTTCAGACTTCAAACTAGTATGGAGACTGGTGCTATCATGTGGGAAGAGAAAGGCTGTCTTCTTCTCTAGCCTGACTCTGTAATTTGGAGCCCTCAGCTTAGTCAAAGTCATGATGTAGTAGTCAGCCTTTCACATCACTGTAGCCTCCACTAAAATGCACCACCTACCACCTCACTGTACTCACATCCACTGTTTGGCCTCCATAAACATTTAGCAAGCTTCAATTAATGTCAGTGGGTGTCATTTTTTCCACATGGAGAAATTCAATTCTACACCTCTGTTCCATACACACTTCCATGGTAGACACCATTTTGTCAGACTGCTCTCTGCTGCAACCTTTTGCACAGCAATAAGAAGTAATGGAATATTAGACGCGCCTCTGCTGCTGTGTCACTAAACTTGGCCTCTGACATTGTAGCGATTGGAAGGACCAGCATGATGAGAAAGGCATTACAAAAGAGGTGGAAGGAGCAGCACGATAGCAAGATACTACAAGAGAAGGGAACTAGATTGCTCACTTGTATCAGAAGATTCTGGCTTTGCCAGAAAAACCTTCCACCAAGGAGGGATCTCCAGAAAGAGATCCTTCCTCAGTGGCAGTCAGCCCTTAAACTCTCTCAAATAGAGCTTATGTGACCCAGCAGAGCTCCAACAGCAGGATCCATGCTTTTAGAACAGTTTAGCTTTTTCTGTTGAAATATTTGTCGACGCAACTGGTGAGAACAATTTATCAGACTCTCAATTACATATCAGTTCATAATTCTGGTTTCAAATGTATCTCAGCCCCCATCTCTTTGAATACTATCATAGAATTCAACAAGCTAATTAAGTATTATGATGAGAATGCTGATTACACCTTGTTTGAGTAGAGATAGGAGACTTGGTAAGGAGTTATTTTCCTAATCAACATCTTCTTGCTCTAATTCACTATTTACTTGTGTAAATAAATAAATTAAAAAAAAAAAGTACTAAAAAAAGTAAAGAAAAAAGAGAAAAGAAAAAGAAAGAAAATTTTAAAAAGAAAGGAAGAAAATTAAAAAAAAACAAACAACAGCAACAAAAAAACCTCATGCCTCTTCACCCATGAAAATCTAGAAGGTTGCCAGTAAAATATCTCTCAGAAGTCACCTGCTCAGTGTCCTAGGTTTTGGAAATCTTATTCCGCTATTACGTAGCCCAAACACAAGTTAGGTCCCGCATAAAGTTCAGTCACTTCACAGTGATGTTTGCTAGGGACAGTTTCAGTATTGGTCATCCCCAGTGGGGGAATCTACATTAGTGGTTTCTCTGACCAAGTTTCTCAGGAGAAAGTAAACCTCAATGAATGAGTGGGGTGGGAAGGCAGTGCAGTTAGGGACCTTGGGGACTATCTACTTTTCTTCTGGCTGCTTTTTTTGTCAAGTGTCGAACAGGGTAAAAATCACTACAGAAAACACTATTGCAGAGTTATGTTACCTGCTTCAATTATACGGTCTTGGTCTTGGTTCTGTGCTCATGATTTGGCTTTATACAATGCTGTAGAAATAGGTAATGAGACTAGCAGGGAGAAACTCTATGGACAGTACTTTGAGATGTTCTGAAGATAATGGAATTAAGTTTCAATAATTAATTTCATTAATGCTATCAGTATGTAACCCTTCACTTGTGTAAACACAAAATCCATTGCTGTTTAGTCTCTACATGACAGAGTGGGGAATGATACTCTAGGATAGAATCATAAAGTACTATTACTTATGTAAAAGAAGATATAGTATGTTTAACTTCAAAGTCTAAATTGCCTCTACAAATCTGTCCTCAAGAGATAATCAAGAAAGGTTGCTTGATAAACTACATCTAGCAATGGATTCTTTGATACAAAACTGAAGATAATTTCCTTTTCCGTTGAAGGTAACACCAATTTTGCTATTGATTTCAGTGGATGTAAGTGTCTGATCCACCTTCCCTTTTCTGACTCTCTCACCTGTCAGCTGTGTGAACAGAAGGAGACAAAGGCAACTACATTCCTCCCCCTCTATCATCTATTACGCCTGCTCAGGCTGTGAGCTGTCTTATATCATACAGGGAATTTCTCTGACAATAAGTTTAAGATGTGGAAAGCTACATGGGACCCAACCAAAAGAAGTTTCAGGAGCCACTGCAGTGTAGATCAGAACTGTCTTTCGTTGCCAAGCTTTGGTTTAGTGAAGGAAGCACTGCAAATGAAAGCATTATGTTTCTGGAGTTTCTCTGCTTATTTTTCTCCATTCATAATAATCCTGTTCTTTAATTCCAGAATCCATCATATTTAAGCATTAATTTATGTGTTTCTTAGTTGATTAAATAAGGCTTCAAACTGTAGCTTGCCAGCACTCATTTACAGTGTTTAATTGCTTTTGGATCTCATTTACTCTGAATGACCCCCAGATAGAGGTGTGAGGTCTTTCTCTGGAGTAGGTCTTCTCACTCACAAGTTACTGAAGAAAAGGAGGCAAAAAAAAAGTTAACACTATTTGTCTGATTGATTGCTAATAAGGCCCTTTCACAAAGACACTTGGAGTGTTGTTGCAGCCTGCTGCCCAATTAGCAGATCCCTTTTAGCACGGTTCTACCAGCTCATCTGTCTGTGCTATATTGGCCCACTGAAAAAAAAGACTATATATAGAGAGAAGCTTTTATATTAATCTTTATCAAATCTATGTATAGAATATAGAATAAGATATTAATTATGTATCAATATGTATGACTATTTATTCACATACATACATGTTTACATGAGAAATCAGAGGGAAGCACATACTCATATCCATATAATTTATTAAAATCTGTATTTTAATCCATTAAAATCTCCATTATAATTTGCCTGTGAAATGGTTAACATGGAAATAAACTGACATTCCTTTTCTAAATGTGTTACAAACATTATCTCCAAGTCACATTTAAATTTCATACTTGATACTTCAGCTCATGCAATGTTTTTAGTTAGAAATGGCCTATTAAGCTGCTAATTTATATACTGTTGTGAAGGCCTCTGTAAATGCTGCTCTGTAAATAATAGAGCAGTGATCCATAACCACCTTCCATGTAACAGCACAGAGTCCACTGCAGCTAATATGAAAGAACTGCCGGTTGCTAGGTGCCAAAATGCTGCCTGCCTATTTAGGAACTGCTATAGTTTTGTCTCCCTGCTAAGATGACAAAAGTGTAATTAGAGATTAATCAAGAGCTACATTAGTGCCATAGTTTCCTGCAGACTGACTTTTGTTGCTCACCAGCAGTTAAGTGCATCTGCCTGTATTTACCAGTTCTCAGGAGATTTAAAAATTTATTGTCATATTTACAAAGACAGCCACAGTAAGAGTTACCAAATCATGAAGGAAACTTGGTGAAATGCATATGATTTGCAATTGCAGTATGACTCTCCCTATTTATTTTTTAACATTACCCATATGAGAAAGATTTTACATTTCTTAATGCTGTACACTGAATTCACTGGGATGGGGGGAAGAGGGCTTATACTCACAGACTATTTTAAAATGTTTTTGTTTATGTTACCATGTTGACATGTTTATGCTAATGAAGCATTGTAAATATAAAACTTTACATCATGCTTAATATTATTATTTAATTCTAAGTCATTTGGAAAGCTAATTGAATCTCATATAGACAGCTATCTATTTAGATAGTAAACAACTTGCAGAGGTGCTAAAACCTTTAAATACTTCAATATGTTTAGAACTTCACATATTACTTAACTATACATTTAGATTTCTGAGATATTCTCTTGATTATACAGCCACAAGTTATTCGTTTATTGACAGAAAATTAACTCTACTTGGAAACGGTTGTGTAGGATTTTTTTCCCTCTGGTTCATCACTGCATCATATAGTAAAAGCCACAGAATGATCTGTTCAAAAGTTTGTCATAATTAATATAAATTCTGATTTCAATTTATTGTTCCCAAATAGAGCCCTTTTAAAATTATCCAGATCTTTTCAGATAGGAAAGATGTTGCATTTCCTGCCAAGCTCTAGTGATAACATAAAGAGGACGGATAGGAAAACAGATGGAAAGATTATGGGATTTATCCAAGGTTGCTTAACAAATCATTGGTATCTGAGAGCAAATCTCAGTCATTCTATATGTAATGGAGACTCTATTTGCAAATGAGAGAATACAGATAATATTACTTGAAGGTTTGCTCCAAAGCCTGCCTAGGAGTCTGAGCAAGTAATCACCCCATGTTGAGCTCTTTGCTACAAATCAGTTGATTTGGGTAATGTGGCACTGGAGAGTAAGTCTAGTACTGAAGTAAGATGTGCGGTATTTCCAACTTTACAGGAAAACTGAGACTAACCGACTTCTATTAATTAGATCAATGCTTGTAGTCTAATGAGCCAATAAAAAGCACAAAGAAGACAGTAAAAACATGGAGATTGTGCAGCCCACTCTGGCAAATTTCATATAAACAATCATAGCCTGGATACAGGAAATACTGCGTGAATATCTTTGCTCCAAACGGATTAATAATATAAAAATCAGCAATCCAACTTTCCTTCCACACCAAACTCCTTTAATGAAAGACAACTAAACTCTCTACATATATTGTGTTACCAATTGAGAATTCAACTACAAAAACTCATTATTTTATATGTATGTATGTATGTATGTATGTATGAATACATGTATATGCTGTGTATATATGTTTATAAAATATATATCTATGACAATGGTAGAATCCTAAGCAGGGAATTCCAGTACTTGAGAAACAGGATGGGCATTCACAGATACAGATGTCATGATTTTATGATTGTTGGTTATTGGTATTCCACATCATAACATCATGTAGTGTATGTACCTGGTTCTCAGAAGAGAAGAACTACTACATTCCCCAGAGGACTTTGCTGCCCTGTTACCACGTTTTCCAGTCAGAGGGAAAGATAAAAACTCGAATATCATGAGACCTGTTCTCCTTCTTCTCGTCTTGTCTCTCGTCCCGGCAGCATCTCACCCTCCAGCTGTCTCACTGTCGGTATTAGAGTAAGGCCTACTTTAATTTTGGACACTCTCTCTTATTTCATTGGATTTCACTTTCCTGGATTCATAGTATCTCAGCGCTCAGGTATTACCACAACCATAAGTTAGGTTACAGATTTTAGTGTCACCATAACAAGAAGTTAAGTTCTGGTACTTCTTATAGCATTTAAATCATGACTTCAAACATCCTTACAATGAAAAAAATTCACAAATTATACTTCCCATTTCCTCAAAAATTCCAAGATTCTTTACATATTTACAAAACTAGGTGACAGTTCAGTGAAAGACTGTGATCCTAAAGATCTTAAGAGATCTTTGTCTTAGATTTTTGCTTTCATTTTCTGATTTTTCCATGTGTTTTATTTTTATTTTCTTTTGTGTGCATTTGTTCAATTTGTGTTTTTGATTGTTTTGATGTAAAAACAACTACTTCTGAGAAGACAGAATACCTTCTCACGTCTGGACTATCGGGACAACAGACAGAAAAAGTACACTCTTTCCCCTTTGCCATGTACTCTGAGTATGGAGAAAGTCTAGTTTTGACTGCTAAAGAAACATGAAGACTGGCCAAGAAAGTATCACCTGTTAATAGACAGAGGTGCTGACGAGCAGGCAGACTAGATCATTACCTCAGATTTTGGGAACCCTAATTCCACCTTGTCAACGGTTTACAGGCTGGTTCGGCCTGGTTCCATGACGAATGGGGCAGGTGACACATGGACCCATGCCCCAGGAAAGGGAAAAGGGGAAAAAGGGTAGAGAGATGGGCCTGAGAACAAAACAGCGGCAACGATCTGAGGAGAAACAAACTAATTTACTAAATAAGATACTGGAATGCAAAATAACACAATATAATACAATATAATTACAATTTAAGCTAATAAATCCAATGAAATGAGAGTGTCCAAAATTAAAGTAGGACTTACTCTAATTCCGATGGTGAGACAGCTGGGGAGCAAGATGCTGCCAGGACAAGAGATGGGCAGAGAAGAAGAAACATTCCGTGATATGCGAACAGTTTTATCTTTCCCTCTGACCGGAAAACGCGGTAACAGGGCAGCAAAGTCCTCTGGGGAATGTAGTAGTAGTTCTCTTCTGAGAACCAGGTACATACACTACATGATGTTATGATGTGGAATACCAATAACCAACAATCATAAAACCATGACACACCTAGCCTCCATTAAAGAAATGTAGATTTTGCCAAAGAAAAATAAAAATAATAAAAAAGAATTAATTTACGTGCAAGATATTGTACACTCAGACTTTAGTTTTAAAGTAGTGATTATGTGTTTAAATAAAACCAAGATTACCCATGGTTCAAGAAGAATATAGCTCAGACACTTGGGATCAAAAGCTAGATCCAAAAGGCAGCTGCAAAGCAAAGATGAACAATTCAATTCAACTCAATTACCTTGATTGCAGCTAATTTGATTTGGGTTTTTGTATGTGTGTGTATGTATATCTAATCTTAAATAAGGGTTGATGCCTTTGCTGTCTGAATTAGGTCAAAATACAAAAGACAAGATAGCTAATAAGTAAGGAACATTATCAAAATTTTAAATCCACGATTGTACTGTTTCCACAAAGCCAGTTCTTTGATGAAAATTGTTTATTACGTGGCTAAGTTCTCAGCTAGAAGGCATCTTCTGGGCTTTGAAGATTTTGCCACAGTCTCAGAAATAAAATAATAATAATAATAATAATAATAATAATAAAGAGCAAATTGCTGTGCTTTTCTGTAATTTTGTAAAACAGGGTGTTTCAAGATAAATTATACTAGCCGACGATATCTGTCTTGTACCACAAAATACATGTAAAATACCTGTAATTTAGTCATTTCAGGGCATGCATGAAAAAAGAGAATAAACACAAACACAGCCATAGTAGTTTGTAGACATGCAGACTTCACAAGTTAGAAAGATCTTAGGCTTGCTAAATATCAAGGATGAATTCTGTACTGCACACCAAACTACCTGAAATTGCCTTCAAATTTAAGGTGCAATTTATTTCAATGGCATAAAGTTGTAGATAGCAGCACTAGCATACACAGACATATCAGATATCTCTATGTGTTGGTGACTGAGTTGAAATAGAACTCATTTCAATGTTATAGATACAGTTGTATTTAGGTAGAATGTACAAAATACATAGGTAGGTATATACTTGAAATATTCTGATCTAGGTCTGATTTTGTTTTTTTTTTTCATAATGTCTTAAAGTGCCTGTTTCTGTGAAATGTTTTTTTTCTTTTTCTTTCTAATAATTTCTCTTTCACATATTGTATTTCAAAATATGATGTATTACATATGGTTTCTTGTTATTTTTTGCTCCTTTCCTCATTTAGGTAATAATTCCTGGACATGAGTTTATTTTCTACTCATATTTGAAAAAAAAATAAATAAATTGAGAGACAGCTGGTTAAATTGTCTCTTGCTTTGCACCAAAACCTGTGACAAGGAGAGGATGACTTAAGCAGGAAGAAGAGCGAATTTTAAATTGCCTATTGATGTATTAAATTTTATGAGATAGCATTTATTTCCCGGAACTCATATCCCCCTAAAGCTTGAACATGTTTCTAAGAAAGACATTTTTGTAATGGATGAAGATACTTAGGAAGTTGCTATGATTTTTTTGTTTAAGTAATATGTTGTAACAGCACTGCTGTAGTCCTCACGATAGTCAGTTGTTTTTAAACACGGAATGGAAAGCAACTACTTTTAAAGATTTTTTACATTTTTTAAAGCCTATCACAATTTTTTGTTTTCAAAGCACTTTCACATGTGGAGTCATACTCATCATCTTTTTTGAAAATCTCAGTTGGCTTCTGTCTGCATTTTAGGGCTCTTACACATAATTCACTGTGTTAGGAACCCTACAGAGCCAACCCCAGGCCTGTAAGAGAAAGCAGGCGTTAATTCAGGAACATGAATTACATTTTAAAAATGTTAATTCATGATAAAAAATTTAATGTGCATTCAAATGCAATCTTAGATGTTTCCTTGAAATACAGAATTGCACTTGATGCTGCTTAGTGTTAGAGTTTTGATAACTTTGTATTTTGTGAGCTCAAAAGACTGTGATAAATTAAATGAATCATTTGGTTATGCCTAGGTGGATGTTTATGACCTACTGCACTGGCACAGAGGAAAATGGGAAGATAGACACAGAAGATGATCGCAAATTTTGACTTTCTTCGAATTCAGAAGAGTGACAGCAATGAAAATGTTGTTTGGATGGCCAGGAACCACAAAACACTGTAATGAAAATGTGCGAAGGAAATAAGTGTCACAGAAATGCCTGAGAAGACAGAACATCTTCCTTCAAGTAGAGGCTGCACTCAAGGAATATGCACAGACTTCAGGCAGACACAAAGTCGTAGTCTGTCCAATTATCTTGTCACAGAGATGGCTAATAATTGTCTTTATAAACAGATAAATCTCTTGGCGCCTGTGAATTTTCCAGTATATCTATTAACCTATGGGCTTAGGAGCTTCCTCCCCCCACTATCAGATGCCTCTCCAGACCAGTGCTGTGCTGCAGCTCTGCATACTGTTATTTCTGGGAACAATACTGTTTCAGGAGCGGAGATCTAGAAATGACATTTCAGTGTTGACTGGGCCGATTTCCTGGCTCTAACATGTCATTTTCAGAAGCACTGCCTCTCACATGTGTTTCAGCATGGCAGACCAGTGGGTCAGAGGGTAAAAGCAGGTTACCCAATGGGTGGAAGCAGATAATGGGCATTTTATTACAAACACAGCTCTTTTTTTAAAGCTGCTATTCTCCAGGATTATTCAAGTGACCTTAACCATGATTTTGATTTCATAAAATGGAATTGCAGAACTGTTCATTTCCACAACTGGTTATGTGTATGGGCTGTATTAAAAGATTTAAGAGGTTAACCTCTTAACTACTATACTTCTCTGAATAAAAGGGTGATCTCTTTTTACACTGCTCATCCTGGTTACAGAAATTAACAATTAAAGTGGAATGAAAGGTGCTTCATATTTTTAACACAGTCTAAAGACAGTGAAAATATTAAACACTGTCCTCTTGTTTAAACGTCTATTAGTCTTACTTTGAAGGGCCATAGAGATAAAAAAGAATCACAGTCTTGTTAGCACATTTTTTTCCTAACAAATTTTCTGACCGTATAAAATTTTCTGCTTAAAAATATGGATTTTTTTTTTTTTGAGATATTCTTCATTACCGAGCACTTCCGTTTCCTGATTCAGTAAAATAACTCAGTGTGTGCCACTCTTTCTGTGACACCATTGCTACTCCTGGGTGATCGGACAAGTTCTAGGGCTTTATATTTTCCTTCAACCACCTTTGGCACTCACAGGAAGTCGCTTCAATTTGTAAAAAGTCAATATGGATGCTAAACAACTTTGATTTCCTTCCTCCTTGCCCACAGTTCTCACTATAATCAACTGAAGGACAAAGTTGTTAGTAACGGTGGAAGATACCACTCATTCTAGAACGCCTTTCCATTCCAGGCTTTTTTGTTAAAGTTAGACAAGCGAGCAGATTTACAAGAGATTGCACTTCACTGAACTATGATATTGTTATGCTTAAAGTGTGCAGTTAGTCTGTATTTGAATCAATATAGTAAAATAGTTATATTTGTATTACTAACTGTGATCTTTCATTATACCAAAAATTCTGTTGCCTTGCTGTTCTGAATTCTTCTTCCAAATCCAGACATTGTTATAAGAATGCATGTAAACATCATATACTTACACTGTATACATATAATCATAAATAGATATTTATCTTGAAGAGGGAAAAAGCTTTGCAGATATTCACACTAAAATAGGTGGCAGTGTCAGCTGCTTTTGGAAGGAAGGAACAAAAGAGTTCAGAATATGTCAGCTTGCAATCCCACTCAGTGATTGGTAAAGCGTAGTTTCTTACATTCAAGTCATGATTTAATTAAGCAATGTCTAATGGCTCAAAAAAAGTTTGAAAAGTTTTCAGAATATCTATACTCTACTCTTGCCATCACATTTTGTCTTCTCTTACACTCCCGAAATGTGTCAGGTAGGCTGGCAGAAAATAATTTACTGAACCTCCCCTCGTGACTATGATTTAAATGGGAAGTCAGCTTAATGCAGCCATTGCCAGCAATCCTAACTGCTTAAAAAAAATCATTGTTTTGAATATCATAATTATTCATTATCTAAATAAATGTCTTTTTTTCATGTGGGAATGTTTATCACTTTTTGAAGATGAAATATTGGTTTCTTCCTCCTTCTATGATTTCCTTTCATTTGTGTTGATAGTCTCTGACTTACTATCTGTCCTGTCTGCAATCTGTCAATGGATACTTCCCAGATCATAACAAACATTGCTTCACTTCCATTGCTGTGCAGTGTTTGGCCAAATAATGACCACATGGTCATTATGTCACTAGAATTCCTACACACCACAGAAGCTAACTATAGCTTGCTGTAATACTGCATGGCCCTGAATTTCTTGAGCTTCAATCTGAAAGTCATTCTGAGGCTAGAGAGCAAAAACACAACTGTCATCTACAATGTCATTTACAGCTTTGTGCAAGGACACACTTCTTCCAAGCAAATTCACAGAAAATGAATTCTATCATATTCCCAGTCATACTCAACAGCCATACTGGGTTGGGGGTGGAAGGAGAACAGACCTTGAGTGCCTTGTTCACTAAAAATGCGCAATAAATTTCAGAAATATTTGTGAAAAAATGATGTCAGCAATAATATTACTTTTTCTTACCAGGATTGTTAATTTTGAGAAACACATGCTTCATTAGCTTGTTGAAATAACTGAGAATGCTACCTGCCTAGTAAAAAGATGTGATCTTAAACAGTGCTTAATTGTATATTTAGTCTCAGTCAACTCAGTGAGAAACTACTTACTTCATAGCCAAAAGTACAAGAAGGAATTTAGTAGTTTTGTTAACAAGATAGGCTATACTGTGCCGTGTTAAACTATATATGTACGCTTTCGTGTTTTTTGCAGTAATAAGAACTTTTTCTTACAAAAGTGTAAGAGGACTTGACTAGTTTTGAGTGAAGATTCCGGCTAAGAGCTAACTTGTAACTTCGATCTATGACCAATTGGTGAGATCATTTAAATCCATAATTTTTAACTGATTGTTTAATTCTGTGTTGTGGTCTGATGGTCTTCAACAGTGACAAATATTTACCTTCCCAGGGTATTCATACACGAGAAGTTCATTGTTCTCCATCAATGTCCTATAAGAAAGAGTGGTGGATAATCATTCCAACAACACAACAATGAAAAAGCTGCACTCTTTTAAGACAAATAGAAAAAGAGAGAGTTGGCATATACTGTACCAGAACATCCTACAGTTGTCTAATAAACTACAAACTGTGCCAATCAAATTCAGTTTTGATAGTCATGTGCATGTGGATTTCACTTGTGAAAGATCATTTATGGACTATGCCATATTTACTTCCACTTTTGCTTACTCATTCCATGGCTAATGGTTGATTCCTGAATTTCTGTCAGCTTGGAAGCCCTAGGGTCTTTAGTATTTTGTAATGCTTAAATTTGCAAGTGAATGGTTTTCATCCTTTCAGGTGCGGAGCGAAAATGTTACCCTTTGAGGCTTAACAATTTACATGCGTTCGTTAACATGCTGAGCAAATTCAACACAGTTTATTCACTCTTTATGGTAAATGATGAGGAATCTGCATTTTTCCCTTGCAGTGAGAAGAACAGGAGGACTATTTCTAGCCCAGGATTAGATTAGATGGAAGAAATGTGACATGGCATTGTGCAGTATCCTAATTCAGTCTTATAATAAACAGGCATGCCCTGAAAAGACAACAGTGTAACATATTGCAGGGTATATGTGTATGTTTGGAATTTATGAACTAATAATGTGAACCTGGTGCTGAGGTCTTTGGCTGCAAGTATTTCCAAAATGCAAGAATATAACCAAAATCTTGACACAACCTTGTCAAAATGAACACTTTCAGTATCTAATCTATCCATTAACAGAGGATTCTTTGTCATGCCCTGGGAAGAATCTGACCCTGCAGAAAAAAACAGTGAAGACTGTGAAGAACCAACCTGAATTCTGGGATGAATATCTGATGTCTGGGAAAAGGAGATTAATTTTTTTATTTTCTCAGAGGAGTAAGCAGTTACTACAAGCCAACTCATATTGCATTACTCCTTTGTCATATTCCTATTTGGTCAAATATATACATGAACATATATTGGAGATAGTTAAAGCATTTGAAAGAACAAATGAGAGGCATAAATCTACTCTTATTTTGCGTGTAAGATATTATTTCACTAATCTCCCATTTTCATTCCAATCATTAGTGACTTAAGGATTTAGGATTCTTGGAACAGATCTATTCTGTTGCCAGAATCTTTTCATGAAAAACTGTCAGTTTTAGCAAATCAGCCCAATAATATTGTATGCGTGAATTCATGAATATTGGAAAGCATTTGCCAATTTCAATCAGTTATGACAAGGGCAGTGTTAACACGTTCACAAAGGAAGTAGATAGCTGGTTAAAACAAAAAGATACAAATCAGTCCTCACTGAGGGAGATCCTGCAGCTTGTGTTCAGTACATAGGGCAGGCACTAGACAATCCATCATGTGAGAGAGCTTTCAGAATCTCTGTCTGTTGACAGTTATTTGTTTAATGCAAGAGCAAAATTGAACCACAGCATAGATTTCAGTTCTGTAGGATCCATGAAAGAACCACTGCTTTACGGTCTGTGGATCCTTTGTGCCAAGATAGGAAGACTGAAAGGAAACTAAAGCCCGTGTTAGTGTTTTGTTGAAAAAAAAGCCCACTATTTTATTGCTTCATCAAGACCAATTCCAACCATATTTACCATAATTCTCAGCTGTACATGCTGCAAAAACAATATCACACATAAATGTAATAGTGTTTTGAAAAGAGAAGCCACAAACTCCTATTCAATCTCTGCAATCATTTATTCCAAGAGACATGGTAAGGGTAAATGAGCATCAAAGGCTCCTGCATCACCAATTGAGAATGCAGCACACTGATTTAAGTGCTAGCTTGTCTTCCTGAACACTTTAGGATTATTTAAACTAATCTACATCTCATGAGTCAGTTCAGCAGCTAGCTTGACCGACTACAGACATTCCTGATGTCATTTTAAAAACAGCTGCAAGACTTCTCTGCCTCTTTCTCTGTCTTTTTTTTTAAGGTATGATTAGAAGAAAGTTGACCAGACCTAAGTAAGTGTTTCTATTGATGTAGTTTAGAAGTTTCAAATAAGTCAGATTTTCGTGTTTCTTCTCTTCATCTTATCTTAGGGAATCAATTCTATAACTTCTCGAATATATCCCACTGTCATTTCCTAGTCAACAAGAAAATTCAGGAGATCCTTGGAATAGCATTCTTCCTGGTGCACCTACTTTTAGGTAATAATAAGCTGAATTTGTGGCAGAGCATCCTCTTATTTTGTCCTTCTGATATTCTCAACACAAAATGTATTTCTGCTTATGATAAAAATGGACACAACAAAGCCCTTCATTTGGTGGCTGCTGCAGAAGATTATGAACCCATTTTCTATTCAGAGTTACTTAGAAGGGCAATGTTTTTACATAGGTAATCCTGTACATATCAGTTCAGAGAAAATTTTACACCTAATTTATAGATTATTGAAACCGTATGCTTGCAACAGAAATGCTAGCAGCTGGTTAATTTTTGTGCCATGAGCAGCACTGCAATTAATTCAGGGAAATTCATACACGTAAATGACACCAGAGGTACAGGTGAATACTAGAGTGACTGTGTTGCTCCTGCTTGATAACCTCTTGATTCTTTCTCTAAGAATTCTCCAAGAAGGACTGGTAAACATAAAAGCTGCAGAAACTACGTCCAATTACATCCATAGCATCCCAGTGTATGTCAACAACCACAGGCAGAGTGAAAAATAAAAAGGACAGCAAACATCCCAAAATAAGTTAGATTTTTATTTAATTCCATAAATAAATTAAAAAAAAAAACATAAATTGCTATGGTAGTTTATTGTGTTAATCATTTTACTTTTACTTAGAGGTCATAAACAACTACGGAGAATCATGCTGAAAAGCAGTAATCAAAGTCTTCTGTTCTCAGCTAGGCTTGTACTGTCAGAGCAAGGAACAACATCATTGAGAAGCTAGCACAGAATTAAATGTTGCCTTTTTCACATCTTAGAAATGAAACACATTTTGAAATTGAGAATAGGAAACTTAAATTATCAAGTCCTATAAATCCCTCTGGTAAATTGTTGTATGCACAAAATTTTTTAAGAACAGAGTGGTTAAAGTTGCTAAGATAAAAGATGGATTTTAGTTGTTATACATTTTGCATCTGGCTTTTCATAACATTCATTCTTCTCTTTTGGATTAGATTTTTCTTTTTACTGCCTTGTTTTGTATTCTTTGGCAATATCCTCACTTTTTTTTGTGATCTCTTCCTTTTCCTTACCTTATTGAGCTCTGAAGGGGGGTTGTACACACAGAATAAATCTAATAATTGATTTCATTGTTCTGTAATGATTTATGTTATCTGAATTTTGTAAGTTGAAGGACTGTTGGTGGTTGTTTAGTATATCTGACTAAAACCTACAACCACTACCATCAACAAAATTATATCTTAACTGGGAGTGTTCTCCTTGTAATTGCTTTCTGTGCTATTTCATCATTAATAGATGAAAATCTCCACAGAATAATGAACTTCTGAGTCAGAGTCTGAAGAAATGGATTGTATGAGTGTCCGTACAAAAATCATTTTTTTGAGAAATGCACCTACACATAAAAAAAATCTTATTTATAGGGTCAAATCACAACTACTCATTTGTGGATAGACAGAAAATATCAATTTTATGTATATTTTTGCAATCTTCATGCGGAAAAAGAAGAAAAAGTCAGTGCTGAACAGTTCTTTAATAGCAAATCTGTGAAAATTGCTTTAATTATACTCTAGACAGTCTACAAAGAGGAAAAAAAATCAACAAAACTAAGGTCAAAACATCAACCAGCACACAACTCGTGTTTCTTCAGTCAGTGCTCTTGAGATAAGGATTCACATCAGTTAGGAACTTGGCTGTAAAATTCTCAGATTACATTTTTCATTTGTATTGATTATTCAGCACTAATTTTGCCAAACACAAAATAGAACAGATTTGCTGGGGGATGAGAAGGAAGAAGGCAGAAAGACGACAGAGTTAAAAGTGATTGTCAAGCTGAGAACAGATTTACTGGGGGCTGGGAAGTGTCAAACAATCTGGGAAGCTGGGAAGCTCAAACAATCAAAAGAAAAGACCTGAAGGTGTTACTGTGCAAATTAAAGTATCTTCATGTTACAGAAAGTTAAATTTAGCTCTCTGACGTGCATTTATTTTTTGAAGTGTAAGGCAGTGAAGACATAAAAAGCACAGATCTTTCACCATAAACAGACTGTTTGTGATTAAGTAACTTGGAGTAACTCCTATTTCCTTTATTCATGAGATTAGTCATATTTCTTTACTGGCCCCAGTTCAGCGAAGCACTTAAATATGGGCATAAATCCTATTGATTTCAATGGGATTTACACATGTGCTTAAAATTAAGCACATGCTTAATTTCACTGCTAGAATAAGATACATTCCTAATCCAATACTGTGATTTGGCTAATAATATAATATTTTGCCATGTTACAATGCAACGCTACGCAAAGCTGAGGTTTTTTTGATGAACAAAATGAGACCACGTGGGTTTACAAACCACATCCTTTAAACTTTTGTTTTGTTTTGTTTTGAGCAATGACTATGGACTTTCCGCTAAGCACTTTCCTAATTGGATGCTAGTGGAAGCAAAATTAAAGTAGTTATTATAGTAGTGTATCTGAAAAACATGATTGTACAGTTGAAGATTTGTATCAATAAATTTATTACTGATTTTACATTTCCCTTCCTACCTCAAGATCCTGCATTGTTACCATGATTTTGGAGTTTGCAGTATTCTACTGTGTATGCACATTCCATTAAGCAGACTGTCCTGGAGTTAAGCAGATAAAATATAAGTTTTCCTATAATACCCACAGTCTATGGAATCTTACATCTTCAAAACATTTTAGTAAAACTTAATTAATTAATCTCTCTTCAATTATGAGTGCTCGCAAAAAAAGGTCAGTGATGATATACTATGAAGTCTCCAAGTGGTTATCACAGTTTCAAAGTGTCATAATGCATGTTTTCAAAACTCTCTCTCCTCCTCAGACCACTTTGGATGATGTTAGAAACACTTAGCTTTACCTTTAGAAAGAAATACAACCTTTTAAATGCTTGGCGTCCTTGTGAATCAAAATTGTCAACAGTGCAGAAGACAGAAAATTACAAGTAAATCTTGTTTTAGAAAGCTGTTTTTCCTCATCAGATAAAGTTTTTGGATGAGTCTATTTGTCCACTACTTTAAGATATTGGGGTGTGGTGTATACTTTTTGAATCAGCCTCCAAGATGATATTATTCCTTAGATTAACAGTTCCAGCTAGACTCTGCAAAGTTGTTTGAATACAGTGGATTTTTTTCTCATGCCATTTTTATTGTATTCTCCTCAGCTGACAAGAAATAGAATTTTTTTTGGCAGAACACATTTATCCCATGCACCTTTGTGCACCTTTTTTCAAATCCAGCTCTTATTCTATTTATGCAATAAGTTTTGTCTAAGCATTGTTGTGTCAACAAGTTACTGTACGGCATTTTTATCGAATAACCAGTCACAGTAACCAAATTGTTACTTTGCCAAAGAATTAGATTTTTTTTTTCTCCCTCTCTCTCTCACACACACACACTCACATGCACACAGTGATTATCAGAAATCTGAAAGCCCTTCTGGCTTTGTGTTCCTGCACAGCAGCTCCCACCATGCTGCTGGTCTCAATGGCATAGCACGGCTCCCCTTGTTAACACTAGCATATCCTCCAGTATGCTTATCCTGGAAAAGATGCAACCTGACAATGCCATGGACATATCCACAGGGTACCCAACTATTGTGTCTCTACAGGGTAGTGGGACATTGCCTCATCTTCTCTCACTTACTGCCTTACACATTTCAACAAGGTAGACAAAAAGAGGGTCTTCTCAATCCCAAATTATGTGTGTTACTGCATTGTGCAATTCAGAAAATGTTTTTTCAAGAGTAACAAATGAAAAACTGTTGTGTAGTGATAGTCTAGAGCTCTATTCTAACTATCTCCATCCACTTAATGTGTCTGTGTCTTTTATAAACCAGCTAACTCTACAATGCTGAGTAGAAAATATATATACGTATATATATCAAATGACAATAAAATATTTTGGAAATATAATTTAGTGTAAACAATGTCAGTTCATTTCTTTTTCCTAAGTATTTTATTCTCCTCTCAGTGGAGCTAATGAAGTTAGGGGTAATTTTTTGTTCCCTCCTTTGGAAGTACAAAATCTTGCACAAGCTGAGGTAACACCACCCCCTTCTGTTCACACATAGTTAGATCCCTTCATCTGTATAACCTACAGAACACTGGTATTCCCATAGCCAAGCAGTATGAGTGGATTTTACTGTTAGTTTTAATCACGCACACCAAACTGTATGTTTCCAATTAAATCATTTTAATCATTGTCTAACTTAGATTATTGCAAGGATTTGTGGATATAAAATTATTAAGAGCTAAAGCAGATTATAATTTTGTTTTAACTTTATAGCATGAATAAATACAAAATGTAATTAATAAAAATGCATTTAGGAGTTAAGGATCAATTTTGTTGTCTACAGATCATTTTCATTTTGACATGCCCATTTTAGTTTGTAAGATGGAAAGAATTTTACTCAATTGCCTTCTTATTTTATATATTCATCTTCCTACATAAGAATTGCTGAATACTAGAATATTATATTTAGATAGGTTCCTCAGTATTACTTGATTAATTATTTGATTAGCAGTCTAGTACAACATTTGTATGGCCAGATTACTCACTTTGAAACAATTAAATTTGATGGTGAGGTTGTGGTTTCATGAGCATTTCCCTGGTTGGAAGCAGCAGCATGGTTCCCTTCACCCCTGGATGCTCATTTTCATGCTGTGAGCAAAAGCAGTGAGCTGATCTTGGGCTGAACCAGTTTAAACATAATTTAGCTAAAACCAGCCATGATGCTGTCAGCGCAAGGAAAAGTTCCAGGTCACTGTGCAGCTACCGGAGCAGCAGAAGGTTGGGGAGAAGCCACACAGCTGGTGAGAAGAAGGAGATGGACACTGAGGTACTCCTTAAGCTTGGATTTTTTTGTTGAAGACTCTTTAACAGTATTGTTGAGTAAAGGTTTGAATGTTCCCCTACATGCACAAGTTAACCATTTTAAAAGGTAAAGAAAAGCTAAGAATATTCTGAAAGTTTTTAGCAAGTCACTGAAGTAAAAACACCACTAAAGGTGTTGCTCTGCCTATCAGACTATCAAATTGTCCCACCTATGAGTCAACCAGCAAATTCAGATCAAAGGAGAAACTGTTTGGTAGTCTGGAGAAAGTCACTACCTGCTTTCCAGCACCACTGAGGCAAAGTGAAGCTCTTGTGTTAGTCCTGAGGCAATCTATGTGATAAGCAACGTTCAGACTTTGTCGTGCAAGATGATATGAAAACTGGGAAGAATGACTCTATGGAAAGACAGACCTTGCTACAGATACTGTACGTGAACACCATGTTCTATTTTCTTTTCCCTGGCTGTCTTTATGAGTCATTGTATTGCATGGAAGACTCTGCATCTACACGGTCATGATAACCATTCTGTGAAATGCCAAGGTGCTTGAAGCATTCTGGGAGGAAGGACATTGCTCCTTGAATGAACCAAAAGAAACTTATGATAAAAGTGCAACTCAGCAACACATTTTTCTACCCACATCCTACAGAGTGCAACTACTGATTTATTAAAAATTTAGAGAAAACTCACAACATTTTGGAGATTCCTAAACAAAGTATAATGCTGGTATGAGTGATATTTCATTGCCTCCAGTCTGTTTTTCAGAAAAGTATCGTGAAACCTTGTGATTATCACATCTCTGTGTGATAGCTAACTGGCTGAGGTAGAGAGCAAGCATAAAATCAAAGATGTATCCAGACATGGTGTCAAGTGCTGCAAAAAAGCAGTGTCCAGAGAAACAAAACAGTTTTTTACAGTGATAGAATTGCAGAACACAGAGTGGAGAGAAAGAGAGGAAAGCAGGGTAAAAAATAAATAAATTGGCAACAAGAAGGAGACAGCAAAGGAAAAAGAGAAAAAGAGTTTTGGTGACTTGCAATTGGTGTGATTTTCAGAAAAGTCTTCCTTCCTCTCTAACAGTAGCCAAAAGTTGTTTCTCGGCTCAATAGTTCTGTGTTTTATAAAGAGTCATACCCACTCTCTTCTTGTTTCTATTAGATGAATCATTTCTGCTATCAGGAGGCCACCTGGACCTGTCAGAGACAAGACACTCCTTGCCCACTTGTGAAATACAAAAGATTGTAGCTACAAATGCATACATGTCAGTTGCTCTGAAAGCAATGCTTCCTAACTTCCTTAGAAACTACAACAGATACAAAGAGACCAACAATGCTATTTATACAGAAAATTCTCAGCTACAAAACACAATTCTTCAACACTGTCATCACCATTACCTACACATTTTTACCAGCGATGAACAAGAGCCTGCATGGCATGCTCACAAAAATCTGCACCAGTGGAAGTGATCCACTGTCATTTTCACCACTGCTGAAATGCACCATGCACCATCTCACTGTGCTCACATCTGCTGCTGTTTTTTTCCCTCTAACTTTTCAACAGTCCAAACCCTCCATTCTAGAGCACATTTCCAGTAGATTACTCTTTTACCTAACAAAAAAGCAGATATCTTCTTGATATTTTAAAAATCAGAAACTCCCTCTCTGGACAGATTTTCAGATTTAATGGCAAGCTCATGTGTAGACATTATTTGAAAATGCTAAAAAAGTATTTTTATGTACAATTGGATGAGCTTTGGGTATTCATTTTGCTGAAAGATTTTCCCCAAAGTTATCCCCAGGTTTTAATTTCCTGGCTTTTTACACTGTCTGACTCTGAATGGAAGTGTACCCCAGAGGGCGTTATCCATGGCTTCTGGGCTTCCAGTATGCCATTGCATGTCTTGTAGTCAATATATTTGTAAATGATGTGTACGGTCCAGGCTGTCACACGTGTTCTCTCTGCCTCTGTGTTCTTACACATTAGACTGTAAGTGAAAAAAATAGATTGTAAAAAATATAATTCATAATAATTAATAACACTCCAGTATAGTCACTCCACCTTCTTATAGAAAACAGGTAGTAACCCAAGTCATCCAAAGGTCAGCATCATATTTTCATCAAGTTCTTGAAGTGGAAAATGTCCAGGAAAGATTGTTGTCAAGATGCTATCCACAGTTACAAACAGACCATGCTCCAACAAACAATGAATATGCTGTTGATTAGTTTAAGGAGAGGGATTTCTCAGTTTAAGGTGGAAAAAAGTCTCCAGATTGAGCATGGGATGATACAAGAAGTCCTTTTTCCTCACCACTTACAATTACAAACAATAGTAGGAGGATATCCAGAAAGCCATGAAGTACGGGAAACAAAATGTTTCACCTACGAATGGAAAAAAAAAAAATTCCAAAAGAAATGAAAAAAAAATAGTAAAAAGTATAAAATACTTACAGATGACACATTTCTTTTTTTATTTAAATACTCCATATTTGATAGTCAAAGTAATTGTCAAAGTGGAGTTTATTGCACATCCAAAAGAGATAAGAACTAAAAAGGAGCTGATGTGATTGAAGTAAAATGAAGGAGGCAGTTAGAACTAATAAATTACAGAAATCTTCCAAAAGAAGACATGCTGTCAAAACAGGAAATGAATCGAAATTAAGTCTGGTGAGTCAAATACAAAAATTTCATGATGGTAACCAAACCAGATTTTGAGGAACTACTTGAGCACTTTTTCAAATACTTCAGATGTGGGATGTTCACTAGAGTGTCTATCAGGCCAAAAGATAACTGAAGGTAAGCTATTGTCACAGCAGAAAATTTATATCCAAATTTTGAACATCCAAGCAGCTTTTGAAAAAGTCCCATATCAAAGATTCTCAAAAGAAATTATATTGTCATGTCCTTTTATATGTTAAGAGCTGGCTGAAAAAATAGGAAATGTAGAACAAAAATGATCAAAGGAAAAGGTTATTAGCACAGACCGATAGGGCTCCTATCCTATGATATATGCTGCATAAAAATAGTAAATGTACAGAAAAATCAAACAGTTCTGAGGTTCTCTTAAAATTACATCAATGATGTCAAACTGCTAAGTCACAAATTAATATGTGATGGGCACTGTGTCACCCAGAGAGTGCATGCCATTAGCTTCTCTTCTGGGAACTAGTAAGCAAATTTTCCAAAATATTTTGGCACGCTGTTTCTTGGCACAGGCTAACAAATGCTGTTTCTGAACTGAAATTTCCATCTCTTTCAGAGAATCTCTGAGAGAATTTTAGTGCTTTGTGCTGGCCCACCCTGGGATCATGGCTGGCCAATGCACAATTGCTCCTTCAGCTGTGTCCTGGATTCAGCAGGGACAGAATTGATTTTCCTCATGATGTCTGGTATGATGCTATCATTATCAATAATGTTGATAATACACCGATGTTTTAATTGTTACTGGGCAGTGCTGTACAAAGCCATGTTTCACTTTCTCAGCTTCTTGTACTCTTGTGCCAGCAAGTGGGTTAAGGGGACACAAGGAGCTAGGAGAGGACAAAACCAGCACCTAAAATGGCCAAAGGGATATTCCATACCATATGACATCATGCAAATAGCTATAAAACTAGGGGGAGTTAACTGGGAGGGTATCTCAAAAAGAAACAAAAAAAGAACAAAAAAAAAGATAATATTATCATGAAATCATAGAATCACCAAGGTTGGAAAAGACGTCTAAGATCATCCAGCCCAACTGTGCACATATCACCAATATTTCCCACTAAACCGTGTCACTTAGGACAACATCTAAACATTTCTTGAATACCTCCAGGATCAGTGACACCACCACCTCCCTGGGCAGCCCGTTCCAGTGCCTGACTACTCTCCTGGAGAAGAAGTATTTCCTAACACCCAACCTGAATCTCCTCTGGTGCAACTTGGGGCCATGTACAGGTGGTTGATCACTTCCCTGCTCCTGCTGGCAGCGCTATTTCTGATCCAACTCAGGATGCCACTGGCCTTCTTGGACACCTGGGCATGCTGCTGGCTCATGCTCAGCCAAGTGCTGACCAATACCCCCAGGTCCATTTCCTCTACACAGTCTTTCAGCCACTCTGCCCCAAGCCTGCAGTGTTGCTTGGGGTTGTTGTGGCCAAAGTGTGGGATCCGGCACTTGGTCTCATTGAATTTCATCCCACTGGCCTCAGCCTAGAGATCCAGCCTGTCCAAATTTCTTTGTAGGGCCTTCCTACCCCCAGGCAGATCAGTGCTTCGTCCCATTTTGGTGTCATCTGCAAACTTACCGAGGATGCACTCAATGCCTTTATCCAAGTCATCAATAAAGATACTGAACAGAACAGGCCCTAGCACTGATCCCTGGCGAGCACCACTCATGACCGGTCCCCAGCTGGATTTAACTCCATTCAACACCGCTCTCTAAGCCTGGCCCTCTGGCCGGTTTTGTACGCAGCAAAGAGTGTACCTGGCCAAGCCATGGGCTGCCAGCTTCTCGAGGAGAACACTGTAGGAGACAGTGTCAAAGGCTTTGCTGAAGCCTAGGTAGACTATGTCAGCAGCCTTTCCCTCATCCACCAGGTGGATCACTCCATCAGGTTGGTCAAGCAAGGCCTGCCTTTCATGAACCCATGCTGGCTAGGTCTGATCTTCAGGTTGTCCCGCACACGTCATGTGATCTCTCTCAAGATGATCTGCTCCATAACCTCACCTGGCACTGAGTAGCAGGCCTGTAGTTCCCCAGATCCTCCTTATGACTGTTCTTATAGATGGGAGTCACTTTAACAAGCCTCCAATCCTCTGGGACCTCTCCAGTTGACCAGGAATGTTGATAGATGATGGAAGGCGGCTTGGCTATCACCTCTATCAGCTCCCTTAGCACCCTCAGGTGGATCCCATCTGACTTCATGGATTTGTGGCAGTCCAGGTGGAATAGTAGGTCTCTGACTGTTTCCACCTGAATCGTGGCAAGGTTTATGCTGCTCCTCATCCAAGACTTCGAGGTCATGGAGTAGAGCACCCTGTGGATAACTGATCTGAATTTAAAGACATATGTAAAGAAGGCACTGACAACCTCAGCCTTTTCCTTATCCTCAGTGGTCACATTCCCCACCACATCTAGTAAAGGATGGAGATTTTCCTTTGCCCTTCTCTTACTGTTAATGTATTTGTAAAAAAGTTTTTTGTTCTCTTTTACCACAGTGGCCAGGCTTAGTTCAAGCTTGGCTTTTTTTGCCTTTTTAATTTTCTCCCTGCACATCCTAACAACTTCATTGTACTCTCTTCAAGTTGCCCTTCCCTTCTTCCACAGGAGGTAGAATCTCTTTCTCCTGGAGCCTCAGGAAAAGCTCCCTGTTCATCCACACCGGTCTTCTTCCCCACTGGCTCATCTTGCAGCACAGGTGGACAGCCTGCTCCTGTGCCTTTAAGACTTCCTTCTTGAGGAGCAATCAGCCTTCCTTCTCCTTTATCCTTCAGGACTGAAGTCCAAGGGACTCTCCCTACCGATGTCCTGAACAGTTCAAAATCTGCTCTCCAGAGCTCTAAGGTACCAGTTTTGCTGCCCCACCTCCTGAGTTCACCAAAAATTGAGAACTCTGCCATTTCATGGTCACTCTGTTCAGAACAGCTTCCAACCTCCACATCTCCCACTGGTCATTCTCAGTTTGTGAACAGCAAGTCTGGCAGGGCATCTCCCCTGCTAGAATCTCTTACCAGCTGTGTCAGGAAGTTATTTTCCACACACTCTAGAAACCTCCTAGACTGCTTCTTCTGCACTGTATTGTATTTCCAGCATATATCAAGGAAGTTGAGATCTCCCATGAGAACAAGGGCTGGTGATTGCACAGCTTCTTCCAGCTGTTTGTAGAAAGCCTCACCTGTTCCTTCAGATCTGTCTCTTAAGGTTAGGCGGCCTATAACAGGCACCCACCAGCATGTCAGCCCTGCTGGCCGTCCCCCTGATCATTACCCATAGAGATTCAACCTTATCACTCCCAGCCCCAAGCTCAACAACATCAAAACACTCTGTAACATAGAGAGCCATGCCACCACCCCTCCTTCCTTGACTATCCCTTCTGAAGAGCTTATAGCCATTCATTGCAGCACTCTAGTCATGGGAGTGATCCCACCATGTTTCCATATTGGCAATTAAGTCATAGTTTACCTGCCGCACAATGGCTTCCAGCTCCTCCTATTTGTTGCCCATGCTGTTATCACATTGTTTTTCTTTTACAGCCAAAACATAATATCATATGATACTCTATGAAGAAAATCAATTATCTCCCAGCTGAAATTAGGACAAGGAGTAACCTGGTGTCACAGCCTATGTTATGCAGCCTGTGTTTCATCAGCCAGTGATGTTATTGCTACCATCTTGTCCATCTTGTTGCATTACACTATTAATGGAGAGGTAGCATGGTCCTACATTCCCTACTGCAGGCCCTGGACCTGCCTCCTGGAGCACCTGCCTCAAAGTGATGCTTGACTTGTAGGTGGGAGGCAAGTTCTCTAGTAAATGCCAAAGCAGAAGCCTTTGGGGTAGCTGACATTCCCAAATGTTGGCCTCTCTGATACTTTGAAGATGTTTCCATGGCCAGATATTACCAATGAAATATGAACAATGACAGAGTACTCTTGGGCCTGGTACCTTCATTGGGTAGCTTAAGATGGTGGTGTATAAATAACCAAGCTGTTGCAAGCCTAGATCCTAAAGGTCATGCTTTCCCATAACACTTGCAGCACAAAATATGACCAATGATGTGTGGAGTTAATCTCTTCATGACTAAGAATAAGATGCTGTAACTTTAGTATTCCTCTCACACAGTTTTGAGGATCTTCAAAGTCTGGATACATAAACTGTGTTTTCATGTTTAAATTTAATCATAGTAGCCCTCAGGCCTTCAATCTTTATGCACATAAGTATATCATCTGGTTCTAGAAAATAATGAAGTAGTAGTTAATACTGACTGAGTAGCAGCCATTACAGTCAAAGGAAGATTTCAAAAATTTGCTCAAATATACAGGTAAGTGTCTTCTCTCCAGTATAAATCATCACTTCAGAATTAAAAACAAAGCAAAAGAAAGCAAAAAAACATGCTGCAAACCAACCATAAATAATGCTAATGTATTATAAAGCAGTACTTTAATTTCTTCCCATTGGATTATTTTCAACATGCCACTAGAACATAAATTACAAGACTTTCAGCACGAACCAAAACGTGTAGCTTTTCTTACAGGGATTTTAGTTTAGAAAGAGAAAGAAAGGTACAAAGAACACAATAAATTGTCAGGCCTTGTAATTTCACCTCAAATCTTTGCACAAAGGGTTAACTAGCTATGTTTCAACACTAACTTTTTTAATATGGAAATCTTATTCTCAAACTGAGTTGAGATGGTGAAATGAATGTAAACAAAAGAAGATTCTGATGATTTAGTGTACCATTGTGTTGCTTAAAATAAGCAAAAATCTAATAAATTATTGTCAAGTTCAAAAAGAATTGCATTTATTCCTTTGTGACCTTTTGTCAAACTGTGTATAATTCTGCTTACTGTACATGAACCACCTGTGCAGATAAGCCTCTTTACATGTCTATATTCATTTGAAACAATATAATTCAAACTGCAATTTAAAGTGAAGTTCTAGCTTTTCCACATTTTGGTGCTTACAATGTCAAAATAATAAAAAAAAAATTATTTGAGGAGTTGAATTACAGTTTCTAGTCATTACTGTTGCTTCCAGACACAGGTTGCACTTTAAAAAGTATACATATTTTAAAATTACTTAACAGGTGTGATTATCAAAACCCATTATGCTCTCTATAAAAATAAATAAATAAATAAATACAGGCAAGAAAATGATGAGTGACTATATATCATGGTTACTAGTACTACTGTGATATATGAAACCATCACTATTGCAAATGTTTGTGAAGATAACTGTTGAATGGGTTGATATAATTTCATCCAGGAGAAAGTGAGGCCTATGTGTTTCTGCATTACTCTTAATACTAAAGGTGACCTAAAACAACTTCTATGTTAGTTAGATCTCCTCTAAACAAACTCAGAATTTTAACCTGAAAAATCAATGGTATTTTTGTGGGTTTTTTTTCTGCTGAACTTTATCTACTTCCAAAGAAGTCATAATAGTGTTATTGTACGGATATTACCTTCAGAAATATCTAACAGAAACCTCAGTATTTAAAGCACACACTCTGTGATGCATTTCAGCATTAAACAGTGTTATGTGATCAGATCTCTGCAAGACAGGCTCATAATTTTTAAGGAGAGGAGTCTATGCAAATATTATAGGACATTTCCATGAAAAGCTATAGAAAATGTCTTTTTTCAATTAAACATTGCTCATTACTTATATGCTTCCGAAAAACTTTCTCTTCCACTTCAAGAAAAAAAAAATACAAACCCTCAACAAAAATGACAACAGCAACAAAATTATACTGTAAGATCTTTGTCTTTGAATCATGCAATAAATTCCAAAATATTGAACATGATAAATTGTAACTTTCCAGTGTAAAAACCTTATCTTAAAGAATATTCCAAACACTCATTGCTGAAGTTCAGACCAATAAGTAAGAAACTCCCCAACGATCAAGAACAGCCATATGTTAGGTATCATAGACAAAAGCATACATGCAGAAAGGCTCAGTCAGCTTCAGGTTGTACATCTTTTACAAATCTCAGGTTTGTAAAAATAGATTTCAGACTTAAATTTTTGAAACATTTTATTTCTGTTAGAAGTAATTGCAGCAATGCCTAAGACTCTACTTCCATAATTTGTTCAAGAGCACCAGCAGTACAGGGCAGATTCTTCCATTAATATATGTGTGTATGAAAGGTTTTTTTTTTTTTTTTTTTTTTTTGTCTTCTGATAGATGGAAGAAAACAGTGAAAGTGAAAGAGCAAAAAGATTTGCATCAATTCTCAATAACCTACATGAAAAACATTCACTTCAGGAAGGACATATATTTGTATTACCAGCCAAGTAGATAGTTTAAGTGTGGGAAAGAGCCTACTCTTTGTCCTCATTTTTTTGGTACTGATCTCCTACTGTGCATGTGGAATAGTACTCCTAAAAAAAGAATGAGATTTTAAAATTTTTTGGATTTCTGCCTCTCAATTGTACTTCTTTTGTTGTGAAACTGCGAATGAAATTTATTGTCGACTTTAGCTCGAGTTCAAAAAAATGAGGGTAATAATGCCACCGAGTGGTGGGAAATAAAAAGAGCCACAAAATCAATGTAGTTGCAGAGATGCTTAGATAATCCTAAGAAGGTTATTACCCCAAGATCTTCCCTGAATCCACAAGGAAAAAAAAAAAAGGAAGAAAGAAAGTAGCAAGAAAGCACGCAAGAAAAAAAGCAAGAAGGAAAGAATGAACAATGAATATCTGTGAATGTGCTAATGTGTCAAACTGGGAATTATATCTATTAGAATCAGAAGTGAAACTAGTTTCTTTTTCACATTTGCTTATCTTCACCAAAAGGACTTACATAGGAAAAATTATAAAAATTGAATAATTGGTCAGTTTTAACATCAGTCAGTTTGGGTATGTATCAAAACCTGAAAGGCGTTTAGGATCATTTTGAATATATACTGGAAAATCTAAAATTTCTACATAGCCAGCTTTCTATGTTAATGAAAAGAAAGAACAGGTGAGTTAGAATATTGCAGTGTTTGCTCACTCTTCACTCAAGCCTCTAGAAATGTACTGGCAAGATCACTATAAAACACAAAGATGCGATTCTGAATAAATGAACTCTTGTT
Organism: Numida meleagris; assembly: GCF_002078875.1. Classification (NCBI taxonomy): domain Eukaryota; kingdom Metazoa; phylum Chordata; class Aves; order Galliformes; family Numididae; genus Numida; species Numida meleagris. The sequence goes on from NC_034438.1 coordinate 15,793,733, forward strand.
TTGTACTGACCTGTGCCTAGAACTGGACTGCAAAGAATAATATACTTCTCACAAATGTAAACGAGTTTTCAAAACAGTGCTTACAAAATATTCAATTGTCCAGACAAAAAATCCAATATTATATATGTATGTATCTAGAAACTCAGGCTCAGGTACCTACATTTTTCTTATTTTTAATGACTGACTTACTGCTTTCTGTGTGTAAATCTAATGGATTATTTCATCCTGTAAGCTTCCCTCTTTTATGTAAATTCCAGATATAGAAATTAATCTTAATTTATTTTGTTTTAAAAAGAACAAAAATTTTACCCTTGTACATATAAAGTCAAATCACTTAAGTCAATCAACTAAGAAGTTAATTTACTTTTCCCACTACATAAAATAGGCCTAGAGAGTGCCCTGTAATATTTAAAGTCTATAAAAAAAATCTACTTGGAATATATTTGACTTTTCATTAAAGTACCTTTTAATAATTTAAAGTGCTACTATGTTATTACAAGATAATGATAAACTCTTCTAATAACTGTATAATGGATTAGATAAAAATTAAAGGTCAACCATAAAGATAATTTCTATTTTTGCACAAACTTGGTGCTGAAATAACTTTTTTTCAGTAGAAAAACAACAAAGAAATAAACAAAATCCAGTAATATTAATTTGAACAATTACAATGAAAAATACTCTAAAAAGTATTTGATATTTGTTTAGAAAAAAAAATTGGATCAAAGCATTTTAGATACTGTCAGAACCGTTGGATTTGACTCTTGGAAATTATGTTTCTTAGTCGCTAACAATGATGGTGGTAGTTTACACTAAGATGATTGCTAGAGTGTCATGCAGTCCATGGAGAAAATATGTAAATAAGTAGTATGGGCTGAAGAATGAGAAGGCTCTGTCTGATGTAGAAAAGCATGAATTCTAATAAATAGATAACATTTGCTCCAATACTTTGTCCCAAGGATGCAAATAATGTGGATTGTTGCAATCAGATGAGACATAAAGAAAGAAAATAATAAATAATAATTATTTTTTGCACTTCTGAAGATTTTGCCTAAATAATCAGTCTAGTTGAAACTGTAAAAATAGTATTTCATAAAAATGGTAGAAACAAAAATTGTGGGTTGTCCCATTCTCAACTGTCTAGAAGAAAATACAAAAAGCTGATTTTGTTTCAGAATTCTCATTATAGTTAAGTCTGTGAATTTTTTGTACAGAATCTGTTGTATGCAGGTGAAAATACTGAAAAAATTTTACTCAGAACCTTTTGCAACACCTTTTAAGATTTCAGCTGGATATTTCAGTGCAGTCTCAACAGGGCAAAGACTGGGAATCTGGATGAAGCCTCTTGTTATCTTTATGTGTCAAGTAGTTCATTTTTTAGTTCCTAAATACAGCTTCAAAAAGGTCTTTTCTGTGATAGATAAACTCAGATGATGATAAAGACCTGTATTTATGCTTTATTTTTGCAGTAACATTTAATAGCCCACTATCTATCATTTCTTTCATCATAACTTTCTGAAACTTATTCCAACTCTGTCTAACTCCATGCATGGTTTAAAAGGCAACGTGAGATAAAACATATGCGTGGTCTGTCAGCTAGGTGGGACCGCCATCCACGCAGTCAAATAGAACCCAACTGTTTACAATAATCATCATTAGTCAGGAGGTAATCTTTCATGATAGAGTATTGCTCATTGTACTTGCCAAAACACATATCAGTACTGTGTGGATCTCACAGGGCACCTGCTCTTGTTACAGTATAGAAAATAACAGTTTTACAAATGGAAGGGAATTTGTGAGATCAGTTTGAAGCTTTTCTTTTATAAAACAACAGGCCTCATAAAAGTGCTTGTAAAAGTATTCATAATTGCTTTTACAGTTTTTTTCCTGAAGTGCAGTTTCCTGCAGTATCATCCTGCATGCCCACAAAAACGTGCTTTTATCTCAAAAGAAGACTATGTATTCCTTTAATAATCTTTCTAGAAGCTTTGTTTATGCCTTTGCTTCTGCCAAGGTATAAATAGAAGAGAAAATGAGTGATGTAGGAATATAATAAATAAATAAATAAATAAATAAATAAAGTAAAACTTATTTTCTCAGTTTAGTTCATAATGAGCCTGCCTACTGCAGAAAGTTTTAGCTCATTTAGTTGATTCTTTTTAACACTGATGTCACTAAACTATTGCAAATCCCGCACGTAGTAAGTGATTTATTATTTCCTAAATTTGTTTGATACAACATTTTATCTTGTTAGACATTGTTGCTCTAACAATTTTCTCATGAAATGCTTGCCGTGATGCTGATTATTTTAAGCATTCTAAGGATTTTATATAAGAGTTAACAAAAAATGTAGTATATAACTTTTAAATATGTTGATAAAATTAATTCAAAGTATATGGAATCATTAAAGCATTACTCCAAATAAGAATATCTAATTAAAATTTAAGTACTAAGAAATTTAGAAATAAAAATGGTTTAATCTCTGTAGGATTGCACTGGAAATGAAATAAAATATTTTTTCCTGTAACACATGATTCATATTACCATCTGATTAGGAGAAATTACATTTTTCCCTATGGTTGCAGGAATGACATATTTATAATTCCGGCATAAATTATTCGTAATTTGTTACTGTGTTTATTACACCTTTGCATAGAATAAACCAGACATTTAGCCATGATTCCACAGAAAAAAAATATTGGTGGAAATATCACCTTACAGGCTACTTGTTAAGTTTTGATAAATTCAGTAACATAAGCCATACCTCATATCTACCTCAAGAACCAACAGTTAAATTGGAAAGATAATCAGTCCTTTTTAGAGCTTAACATAATGAAGATTTTAAACAACTGAAATTTCATACTGCAAGATTCATACGTGGAGTTGCTGGAGTGCATCCAAGGGAAGACCATGAAGACAAACACTGAGCTGGAGCACCCCTCCTATGAAGAAAGTCTGAAGGAGCTGGTTTTGTTCAGCTTGGAGTAGGCTCCAGGCAGACATCATTTGGACTTTCAGTACTTAAAAGGGCCTTATAAAAAAGATTCAGACTGGCTTTTTATGTAGTCTTATAGTGATAGAGCAAGAGGGATTAATTTAAAACTAAAAAAGCAGAGAATTATGTTAGATGTTATGAGGAAATTCTTTCCTCAGAGGGTGATGAAGCACAAGAACATGTTTCCCAGAAAAGCTGTGGATGCCCTGTCTTTGGAGATGATCAAGACCAGGTTGGATGTGGCCCTGGGCAGCCAAATCTGTACTTTATACTCATGGAAGTTGTTTACAAAATAATTCAAGGTTACATGAGTAGATGAGTTGAAGAAGGAACAGAGCAGGAAAAGAAAGGAAATAAGAAAGCATGGTTAGTCCTTTGTGGTATGAATATTCTGTGGGAGTTTTGATTCTCTTCCTCATTCCAATTCTTTAAACCAATTCTGTTTAGTGTAAAACAAATAGGATAGCAATGGGATAGGCCGTGAGATGTTCAGTCTAGACTGAACTCCCTGAACTGTGTACTTTTCCATTGTTGTAATTTTTTCCCACATTCAGAGCTTAGGAGATCACTCATAGTTTTCCTCATTTTAAAAACCACAGCCTGATTCCATAATGGATCGGATGAACTATTTTCTTTTTGGTATGGTTCCCCTTTTTCTAGCAGTGTCCCAATATTACAGGACACTGAATCTCCTTAATCCCCACACAATCTTTTCAGTTTGGCATTAAACAGTATTGTTGCGCTTTTCTCTTTGGACCTGTGCAAGGTCTATGGTTAGATGAGGAAATTTTGGTATAAAGAATGCAGCACATAGCATCCCTGATATTGCCTTTGAAGAGTGAAATTACAAAAATGGGGGATCAGGAAGAGAAGAAGATAAATTCAGGTTAAGTTTGCATGCTATCCTGACTTGTTGGGTTCTACCCTTGTCTCAGCCAGAGAGCTGCTGTTATTCTTACCTTCCTCCAAAATATGGCACAGCTCTTCTGCTGGGCACAGTTCAGTGGCTACTGATTGAGACAGGAAAACTATTGGAAAAATGTATCCAATCATTTAAAGAGCTACTCAAGTTCACAAAAAAGGGAAAGATAAACATTATCTTTCTCAGAGATCATATAAGTTCACTTGCAAATATTAATACCTGAAACCCAGACTGAATTAATTTACTTTAGGATTGATTCTATGCAGTCCTTCCCCAAACAGGAAACTACTAAAATTGCAGTTTTCAAACTTGTTCTCCAGTCTGTTTTGTTGTTGTGGTTTTTTTTCTGTAATATTCCAGATCCATAAGAATTTCAAAGTTGTGTAATCAATTCTTAGGAAATTCTTGAGAGTTAAAAGAGAAATTCTTGAGAGTCGTTAAATTCACTTCTCCATATTGCTGCCAGTAGGGCATGTATATTCTTTAACGAATACTTGAATAATATTTGATTCTCATTGTTACACTTTTTTCCAAGTGTAATAAATGTTTGTCACAGAACCAGCACAGTGCCTGCCTGTGCCATTTCATCTCTAAGCTATTAGAGTTATTGTACCAGCTGAGTTGAATGTCACTTATACATTAGACACTTCGCTAAGTTTTCTGTTTAGAATAAGTGAGTACCCAACATCAATTCTTATTCTAACTCTAATCTGAAAATGAACCTTTCTGCCAGGAGGCGTGGGACACATGAACTGTGTCATTTTTCTACTACTCTATATGAAATCAACTTTAAATAGTATAATTTAAGAAAGCAGCCGGTGAGAAAAATAGATAGCATGTCTGTACAGTGGAGAAAGAAGTCTGACAAGTCCTCTTCTGTATCTGCAAAGATACATAGAAAGCTGAAATCTGGAAAGAGTTAGTTCTGTACTAACACGTAAAAATACAAGTGCCTTAGTGAGTTAGGCTAGGAGGTAATGGAATGTGCCAATTTCTATGTATATATTTTTCCCCTTATATTCCTTCTTTTGTCCCAAAACTCCTAACTGATGGATGGTGTCTTAGTTACAGAAAACTTAATTGATAAAAAATGGTGCTCTTCTGTAATAAGCTTTTTATTATCTTAATAATCCTGGGTCATCACTGAACATGCATATGTAAGTTGTCGCTCATGAACTTATCGTCTCATTCAAACTTTGAGTTTGAAGAGGGAAAACAAATGCTAACCAAATATGACTCAAAAATTTGACAGCTGTATATTTCTTCATCCTTCAGTGAATTTTCTCCTTTTAAAATATTCTTCCTTTGCCCCTTGATATTGAAAAAAATGTTTCTTCATCTCACATATTACAATCTCATTTACACTGCAAAACAGGCTATGTCTCTCCCTTCTCAGTGTTGACTTTGATGCTATTACTCCCAGACTATGATCAATGACATTCTCTCCCTGACTTTTGTCCTTGTTTCTAGCAGTAGCTAGAACAAATTGAATGAAATGAATGAAAAATGCATGTGATTACCTGTCTCCCCAGAAGTATTCTAGGTGCAGATAATTGTACCAAACCTTTGAATCTCAAAATCTTTACTGGTAAATATTTTCCTAGTACTAATTCTGCTAACAACATACTTTTTTATTCTACCTTTCTTCCATCCCAAGTTTTCTTCTTCCCATAAACACTCTTCACCCCATCTAGGCATCATTGCAGAGAATAAATACACACAAGCATACAATAGAATCATGACTAATTTGATATTTCCATCCTTCAGTTTTTTTCTCAAGTCAACATTTATGTCAAGAAATGCTCACCATAACCCTGAAAACATTTAAATCTTGTCATTTAAATCTTACTAAAAGATATCTTTCTAACATAAAACTTCTTATGTAGTGCTAAAAATAACAGAAACATACTATGATATTAAGTACACTACAGTGATGTTTGGAGAAAGCAAACACATATCAGAATCTGATAGAGACATGTGCAGAATACACTTCAAGAAATAACCTACTTTCATTCTCTTCCAAGTAGGATCAACTGAAGATACGTCACTGCAGGTAGTTGCTTGTTTCATTCATTTGTTGAAGGGATATCTCAGCATCCCTATGCAGTCCATTCCAGTACTGCACCATCCTACTCCTTAAAAAATTTTCCATTGCCTAAGATGAGCATTCCACACTGCAATTTAAACTCATTACCTCTGTTTCTGGCTGCTATGGAAATAGACAATGCATTATTCCCATTACGTTTTATACCCTTGAAGACTTCAATCATCCACTTCCTCTAAATCTCTCATTTTCATGAACATAAACCAATCATATTTTTTTCTTAAAGGTCATGTTTTCTTGGCTGATAATTCTCTTAATTCTCCTCTGGGTCTCCTTTGTTTCTTCCATATCTTTCTGAAATGCAGCCTCTGAAGAACACATGATATTCCACACAAGCCCTCAGAAATGCAGAGCCAAGCAAGAGGAGCTCCTGCACACATTGCAGTGGCTCTACCTTTTCCACAGTGTCATGCTTACTTACACTCTGCCTGTGATTTTTCGTTAACTCTCAGATCTGTTTCTGAAAATCTGCTATCAGATTGCCGGCAGCTTGTATTTCTGCAGCTGATTATTTCCACCTAAGTGTAACACTCCATACTTTCCTGTTATGAAATGCATCTCACCGTTTTTCCAGTTTGTCAAAATCATTTTGGGTACTAATACTTTATTAACCTAAATGACACTTTTATCTGAAGACTTAGCAGGTTCCTTTTCTATTTCATTAAGGAAATACAGAAAGCATTTAACGGGACTAGAACTAGGCTACAATCCCATTAAACACATCTTGACTACAATCACTAGTCAATACAAAACACCAGCATTTTGCAACCAGTCTAAGACTTTCTTGACTGCTGAAGATATGATGTGTGTACCAAGAACCTTACATAACCCTCCCATAAGGCTATATGACAACTCTTATTATTCTCCAGCCATTAACAATTACTTTACTTTTTCCCACATTTTCTTTTTCAGAGATGCAATTTAAACTCATAATTCTATTTTTTCCTTTCACTAGAAATCTGTACTCTGTGTTTCCATGTTTTTTTGTGTGTGTGTGTTTTTTTTCCAGCCATTCCAGTGTTAATTGAATTTGATGAGTTCTCAGGGGCAACATACTGAATTTGCTGACTGACAGATAGTCCTTTAATTATCCTAGGATAAATTTTTCCTATATTCTTTTTTCCTCCATAGTCAGAAAATTTACCCTCCTCTCTGTATTTGTCTAAATTAACTGCGTTAAAGAAATTGAAATGGTTAAGTGGTGGGCAGCAGTTGATACTTACTATCTTGGCAGTTTTGAATGTTACCATCTCCAACTGTTCAGTGTGGTGGGTGTTAATTTAAATTAATTAGTTTTAAAATAAACAGGATCACTGCTGTGATCAGTTATGGATTCAGTAATATGATAACGACTTTCACGTGATAACTAGGAACAAAAACTGAGGGCCATGTCTTGAAAAGTGTTACAGCCATATGTAAAGCCACTTCACTAGAATCGAAAAGGTCAAGACAGAGGTGCTGTTTAGATGGCAAGTCGTGGTTGCTTACAGTTTTTTAAGTTTACTTGTTGCATATGAAGTTGGCCAAAAAAAAAAAAAGAAAAGCTAACTTCACTGTATGCAACTTCTATTTTACCAGCTCCTTCCGAAAGACTTAAAGGAAGTCAGTCAGATAGTAGCTTGTACATAGATCATTTATGTATTAACATGCAAAATATGTGTTAGGATTTTTAAACTACCATTTGTTTTGGTGGATATCTATTCACAGTTATGTGAAAATTCCAGGTGGAAAAGTAGTTACACTACATTGGACCAATGAACTTTAAATGAGATTTTCTGCACAATTTCAGCTAAGTTCTACAGCTTCTGAAATTCTTTCCCTGCAGAAATAGTGGCACGTGAATCTGTTTATCTTCATGGCCCTGTTAGAAGCTCGTTTGTGTTCCCAGACTCTTGCCTGAGGGAGTGTTAATAAAAAGCATGTTTAATTTATCCCAGACCAGTGGATTTTGCTTAAGGCTGATGTTGGTCACTCACAAGTAGGCTGTCTACAACAATGTTTAAATTATGTAAAGGTCCCCAAGAGAGTTATTTGGATAACTTCTTGACTGCAAAATGCGATACAGACACATGCATAATACAGCCCATGTATGGCCCAAAATCTGATTCCATTTATGGTCCTACAAACCAGAATAAAACAGACTATCTTTTACATAAACAGATGAAAATGTCTAGTAGTCATTCTACCACCAAAACACCAGTTGTTAGCATCCATCGAAAATTCCTCAAAAATGTTTTTCTATAAGTGGCAGCACATCCTGAGACTAGTCCATGGTGACACATGGGCTAGTTAGTCAGCTGTTATAAAAGAGAGAATGTAACCTCTGAGCTTTACAAGTCTTTCCTTTGGATCATGCATGCCTTACTTTGCGTATGTATTTCTGTCCAGGAACAATTTTTCACAGTATTTTTAAAAACATGTCATCTAAACGACTGAAATTTCCCAAACATATTCTGTAGTATTTTGGAATGACATTAACTAGATGGGTGAGAAAATTACTACTTACTGCCTGGTCAGAAACTCTACACAATGAAAATATATTTAATTCTTCAGCTCAATCTCAGAAATAATTTTGACTAGCTAATAAGTAATGGAGGTGTGACTTGAGCAAATAAATGTCCTTTCAGAAAATCTAGGGTTTATAGGCATTCTGGGGAAAAGTGATATGAAAAACTCCTGAATACACTGGCATATTTTCCTACAGACAATAGATTTTCAGGAATAGAATTGGGAAAGATAGGGAAGGGAGACTACAAAGAAAATTTTCCCGAGAAAAACAAAAGCAGATCCCAAGACACAGTAATAATAGTCTAGACTTTCAGTGCACGGAATCATGGCTGTTGGAGAGCAGGTTGCTCGGCAGCACGTAGCTACTGATTGACTAGTGATTTACCAATGATGTAACCCTAGATGAGTGGTGTGTGGGATTTTCCAGAGTGTTCTAGTATCCAAAGTATTCTGTATCCATAATGTCGTAGTTAACAACACATCCCATATATGGAGATAACTTGGGCAACAATATTGTTAGCATGCGCGTTGCATAGAGCTTGTATCCCTGGACCTTGTATCCCTGGAAGTAAGTATGCTATATAAGATGGTATGTTGCTACAATAAAGTTGGACGCATCTCATATTGAGTTGATCTTGCGTTCCCCACGCCTGAACCGGAGGGCAAACCTTTTGGGGAAACTTGGGGCGTTCCCCAACACATGGCCTTTGTAAAATCTCCTCACATATAAGCTGAAATGTAGAACATTTGGACTTACACAGTAGTAAAAGGGAAATTCTCCTCATGGCATGTGTAAATCGCAAATGAAAGTCACTTGTAACATATCCTCCCATACTTTTGGGAAACTTGGCTCAACTTTATGGCCAAAACTTCAAAGAAGAAAAATTCTTCATGAAAGGTCTAATACCCTTGCAAAACTACTAAGGATAATTTAAAAGTTTGCATTTTATGATACTTGGATGATTACAAGAAACCCAGTAAGTGTTGTAACGAGCATTATTTCTTAACCAAAACCAGACCTGAAACTACTGTACAACAATCTGGAAATTGATGAACCATGGGGTTTGAGGTTCTGTGAATCAATCAGAAAAAATCTAGAGTTTACAATCTACTTCATGAATTAGTTCTATGAGAACTCTTTTTTTTTTTTCAAAAGTTATGCAAAAAAATAAAGTCTATGATAAAAATTCTGTGAATGTGGAAAGAATCTAATTGTATTCCTTGCACAGAAATTTGTCTCGTTGTCTCTTTTCACCACCATTTGTCTCCATAGCCTTTTTACAGTAGTTTTAATTCTGTATATATGATTTCTCCATTTGCTTTGCTTTATTTAAGTCCTTGAATCTTTGTTCATTTCCATCCATTCTCCATTTCATATCATGGAAAGAGATCTAATTGTTGTATTTAGATGTTGTACTAAGGACATGGATTAGTAGGTAAATATTGGTGATAGGTGAACAGCTGGATTGGATGATCTTGGAGAACTTTTCCAACCTTTGCAATTCTATGATTCTATGATCTAGCAGTTATCCATAATTTTACAGTACCATTAAATCTGTAATTGTTTCTGAAAAACAAAAGAGTACAATAAATTATAGACTTAGTTGTTTAATCAATCTTACAATAATTTTTTTCATCACCATATCAAAACTCTACATAAAGGGCTCCTTATAGTTTGATATCTAAGCTTAGTCAGAGGGGAAATACAGAAGATAATATTAGTAGCATCTGATGGAGCTAGAGAACCTGGAGTAATGAGAGTAACAGAAGAAAAAAATGGAGCAATGAGAACTCAAATATACAATATTTCAGCAGCATATTAAAAACACTATTTAGATCAAACAAACAAAAAGAAATGAAAACAAAAGGCTTCTATACATTCAGTGTTGGTATTACTCATTACTCATAATGTCATCTATTTGATTGCAGTTAATAATGATTGAAAACATCAGGGGTGAAAAACTCTGAAACTGAAGTCTCAGTTTTGCTTCTCTAGTGCAAGTACGGCCCTGGGCTCCTAGAGAGCTGTATACCTGCCTTGATACACAGATACAGTTACACAGCACAGCTCTGCACAGCTACAGACACCACAGGCAAAGTGCACTGTCACTATGAAAACAAATTATTTCATTACTTGATTGATGGATTGGCTGTTTTTACGCAGCTATTTGTCCTAAAACGTTTGAAATTCCAGCAGAGGAAACTGGAATCCTAGAATCCATCATGTTATTTTCTTGATTCTGCTTCTTTGTGTCCCAGCTCTTGGCATCTGCATGATATTTTTGGAGGTAAATTTTTAGGCAAATTGTGTCATTTCCCACTGGAACAAGAGTAGGACTTATCAGGTTAGTTAGTCTCAGCTGGGGCATTATCATATGAAAGTGAGGGACTGTACTGAACACATTTTTATTGTCCTCTAGAAACACATACTGAGCTACTATATCAATAAAAATTTTTTCTTTCAAACAACAGTATAATGTATAAGCAAGTACAAATCAAGATTAGAAATATCTCATCTTAATCACCCATGGTTTTTTTTTTTTAATGTAGTGTTTGGTTTTTGTTTTGTTTTTTTTTGACTGATTGATTAAGTGGTTGGTTCAACACAGATGATTCCCTGAATGCCTTGAGAAGAATATCTACATTTGAGGCTCATCCCATTGAATCTAATGCTCTCTGTACAGATCATTGGGAGTTTATTTCTTCTGTTTCTTCTCCAGAAATTCACAGGACTCCTAGATGTTCAAAATGGAAGCAAAGGGAACAGTTACCAAGTATTATTTGAAGGGCAAGATGATGTGAAGATTTTCATGTTCTTGCTCATTTAAATTGAGGTTCTTCAACTACTCTGTTCCCTAAGAGTTCCAATTCTTGAGTTTCTCAAAAGGCAACTCAGAGCACGTGCCAATCAGAGTAGATCTCTGTCAAAAGAAGACACAAGAAATTAGATTTTACTTTCATTTTTCTTATCTTCAAATGTAGATTTTCAAGTAGTTCAGTCACTTAAAGTACAAACTGGGGAACTGGGAGAGGGAATACAGAGTCTGAAAAGCCATATGGAGATGTCCCCTGAGCAGTAATGGAGATATAATGTTGAACAGTGTATGTCTGAAGAGCAGTTGAGTATCCCTTTGGATTCTTCGTAAATTCACATCTTAACTTTCTTGTCATTTGTGCTGTTGTGGTGATATCTGTGAATGAACTTGCAGTTAAAATATATGCATGAAACAAAACCTTTATAGAATAATGGCTTAACTGTTAGTTATTCTAGATACAGGGGCAGAAGTAAAAAGATAGTGGTTTCTACTGCTGTGTAGGCAAAAGTGTATTATAAACAATTTTCATCAGACATATCAAAATTACAGAACATCAAATGTCTTGAAAACTGATAATTACATTAAGTTAAATTCTACACTATAATATGGGGGAAAAGCAGGTTATTTTGGAAAAGAGATCAAGATTGCAGTTTTACGGAGAAAATTTTTGGTCAAAAATAATGGACTGCAACATCATGCTACATTGTCAACAAATTTGAAAGTTTTTTCAAGAAACCATATAATTTGAGTTTTTTTTTTAATGGGAATTAATGACATATCTACTGAGTGATACATAACTCACCATAAAATATCAGTAAATTTCTTAAATTTAGATTCAACAGATATTTCTGAATTATAATAGATGTTAAGCAATTATTTCAATTATTGTCAATAATATATCCTCACTGGAGGAGTGCAATTATTGGAAAACAAAAAACTAATACAAGGAAAAACCTACATCCGACAATCTGAATAACATGCTTATTCACAGTAACCATCTTTAAGATATCCTTCACAAATCAGTAGCTTCACGGGATTAGGAATGATCATGCATAGATTTAGTAATGAATCCCCCTGCTCAGGATATTGTAACAGGTATAAAACCCTTTCCAGGCCATATGGTGACAGAGGGCAGTGCTCTTTCCCAGGGGCCTTGTCAGATCTAGCCACAATCTATTGTAAGGCACAGTCGGTGAAACCTGATACTCACTTAGTGAGTTTATAAAACTCATCACATGAACAAGTTTTCCAGAAGTCAGTGCAGATCTAAAACGGGAATACTAAGCAAGTCAAAAACGTTGCCAAATTATTTATTTTATATTTTGTTTTTAGAAGATAATCCGTTAAATATCACTTCCATTTTTCTATGAGACACCATGTAAGGTTTGAATTACTCATTGTTGCAAAGAGAATTATAAATTCAGCATAAATTCATCATTCTGCAGTCATCTGGATCTGGAATACGCTTTGAAGATGCCTTTTAAAGCAAAGAGAGTTGTATTTATAAATATAAGTAGTATAAATATAAACAGACTGGGGAGAGCGGGAGGGATGTGAGGAGGTAGTGCAGTGGGGCAGAAGAGATTAATTCCACAGAGTTCCTGCTTATCTCTAGAGCTGCTGTTGACCTTTTATAGTACACAGGTCTCTCTCAATTAAAGTGCTTAAGGCTCCACTTTCATCTACTACCTATAAAAATCAAGCACAAATTCATTACTATAATTTCCACATGCTCCCCAAAACTGTAGCCCATGTGTAGCTCATACAACATAAGCCAGCTGTTCTCTCACCATTGTCCAATCCACTGTACTGTCAGCAGCAAAAAAAAACCATGAAAAGGCATGACAAATACTTAAATTCAGTTAAAATTAATCAGGAGCTCAATTAGGCAGAAAGTAATTACCCAACCTGTAATTTGAGTAGGACACAGTAGCAGATGTTCCTACTTTTGATTATAGTAGATGGGACCTTTAATTAGCTTAAAATAGCCTCATCTTTGGAATTCACTTCCCATCCACTTGATCAATAATGGTCTCATTTTATTGACCTGCAATGTTCATGTGTTTTCCCCAGCTGCAAGATACTGGGAAAACTCTATTGCATGATGTTAAAAATATTTTAGCTTTAGATACAGCCCTTTGATGAATAAGACTTACAGGAAGGATTTACCACAGAAAGACTTCTGTTCTAGTTATCAAAAACTCTGGCTCATTTTAATGTCCATCAACCCATATATTTATAAAATCATTGGTTTAATTGCCATACAAGAGAGCATACGTTCTACCATATCCTCTTGGAGGGACAAGGGTCTGATTGCTTCACCAGAGACAAAAACATCAGCTGCTAAATCACTGACTTGCCTTTACTAGGCATGTTTGTCTCTCCAAGGAGAATTTCTATTTGGGTACTTAACAATCCAGTTGTTTCCTTGCTCTGTCCAACAAGATCTCATACTATCATATCATAATCTAAAGCTTCATATTATACTTTGTACCTTGAAACAAAGTGAAATAATATTTCAATGATGAAGTTTTTTCCTCTCATTTACCTAATCTTCCCTAGAAAATAAAATGCTGTATTCACTAAATCATACCTCTGTTGCTATGGAAATTGTAGAGATTTTACACCTTGGCATTTTGACTTCATTTCTGGATCACACTGGAGAAGGAGATGGAATAAGACAAGTTGGGCTAAGAGGGTAACACAATGATTTAAACAAAAGCATCTCTCATAATTAAACCAAAATGTCAAGGACATGTATGGAAAACACAGAAAAGATAAGTGGTTTTATATGTAAACATTTGCATTAAACACATTTCCCCTTATCTATCACACTCTTTAGAATGATTATAAATTATACTCCCCAAAAATTCTTTTTTTTTCCCTTGGATAATATTACCTAATAATATTTTAACATACTGATATACAGGCTGTGGAACAATTACCAAAGCAGATTAAATCAAACTTTAAATGGAATAATACTCAGGCTGATTTTAGCTCAACAAACTATTAACACTTAAAAGCTAGATTGTTTTGTGGACTGCAAGTTTCCTCATAAAATGACTATTAGAAAAACTGAACATATTGAAAATTTTAAATTTGAAGTCGTGGTCAAAGAAAATGACCTTGATTGTTCTAGTAGCGTACTGTTCTACCTAATAGTAACAAAGCATAAAAGAGAATTATATTTAAATTCATCATCAGTTATTCAAAGTAGTGAGTATGTAAACAGTTGCTATCTAATCTCTGTTCTTCCTTCATTACAGGTGTATGTTGGCCAAGGAAAATAACAAGATTCTTTTTAAAAAGCGAAATGCATGTATGTCACTGGTAGGGTTCAAAAGGAACCATACTTATATACAGGCTGCTAAAACTCCAGTGGGCATGTAATTTCATCTGGATTAATTTTTAATGCTCTGCAAGGTTTTCTATGCTATGGGTGGTTAAGTGAAACACACATTGAACACATCTCACAGAGTTAACCCACTGAAGTTTGCTCTTCTCTGTGACTACTTCCAATAGGGCTAAACTATATTCTCTTTAGTGGCCATGTTTTTCAGTAGTGTTGTCCTACTTTCCTTGACAATTGTCTCAGTTTAAAATGTTAAAATGAAAATATGAAATTTGCTTTAGGCTCTTCACCCAAGCCAGTTAAAAGAGGCAGGAGGAAAGCTGGGCATCTCTGGCCAAAATGCTTTGTATAGTAAATACAGGAAGGATTACAGATGGCACATGGTACTTGAGTTCTACTGTGAATAATTACTTCATTTCAGGGGCCACAGTAGGTAAGGTAGTAGGCCTGTGTTACTTTGTAATAACCAACATCATACTGCCACTTATGTTTGGCTGCATATATGCTGTAGCAGAATATCATGAGCTTTCTTTATTGGACTTGGATATTTTGAGCACAGTCACTGTCAAGCTGAGATCCATGGTCCTGTTCACTGTATTGAAAGAGAATAGCCTGCAGAAGCTCTGTAGGAGTTAATTTGATCCTGTAAAGTGGAAAACTGGAGGAGGTAAGTCCTAGCTACACTGAGATGAGCTTCCAGTTGTCTACTGCATGGGGAAATGGATATAACTGGGCAGTTCATTTGCTGGATGCCTACACAAATTCAGGAAGAGAAAAGGAAGCACAAACCCACTCCTCTTTAAAAATTCAACAAGTAGCAAATGATCTTGTAACACGATGTACACAGATTCAGTACAAGTTTCCTGTGTGAAATTGCACAGCATCACTGGTAGATAGCTAGTCTGGCTCTACTAGCTAATGTTCATTCACACTCAGAATAAAACAGAGAAATATATTTTGGAAAGGACCTGTGAAGGGCATTTAGTTTGAACCCCCGGCTCAAATCAAGATGGATTTAAAACAAGATCACTAAAATTTATTTTACTCAGTTGTGAATATCTCTGAGAATGATGATTCCAGGACTTCTCTGAGCAGACTCTAAATTTGAACACCCAGAAAGCCTATTTCCTGATTTTTAAACAGAATTTGTATTACTGAAATATGTGTTTTCTTGTGAGTATTCTTGTGAGTATTTCTCACTGTGCATCTTAGAGAAGAGTTTGACTCCATCTTCTCTATAAACAAGCATCAAGTTATTAAAAAAGCAAGATTCTTAACCTAGTTGTCTTTTAACAAATCCAGATACCCCATATATTCCAACTACTGAATTACCCTCATGGCCTTTCATTGGACTCACTCCAGTAATTCAGTGTCCTTACTGTACTGGAAATGTGAAAACTGAACAAAGTACAGTAGATGTGATCTCGCAAGTACAGAAGAGAGATGAAGGATTAGTTCTCTCAACTCTCTTGTTATGCTCTTGCCAATTAAGTTGAATTGTACTTAGCATTCATTGCTGCAAAGATGCAGATCTGATGCACATTCAGTTCGTCCACTGGAATTCAAAGAGCTGATTCTACGAAGTTGCTTTCTTTACTGCTGTTGCCCATCCTGCTCCACTGCATGGGCAGCAGAGGTAGAGACCTGGTACGAAATTATAGTTTTGCCTTCGCTTGACATCAAGAGTTTCCTGTGCTCAAGGAAATCAGCCCCTATGCTCAATGTCACATTGGCTGCAAACACACTAACTCTGGATCTCTATTCTGTACCCTTGATCGCTACTTGAAAGTGGTACATTTGCCACATGAGAATCTGAGTTAGGGCAAAAGACAGAAAGTCTCGCCTTAAGGTGCAGTTTCTATACATCAACAGCTTAGATCTATCATCTTATGGTGTAGTTGCTCTACATCATTTTGCTTGGGAATTAGATTGCTTGCTCCTCTTTTCCAACTTAAGATGATAAATATAGCCGAAGAAATTCTATGCGAGTGTAGCACTACTGCATAATTAAATTTATCACTTTGGACAAAACAGACTTGCTGTCCTCCTGATAAAATTTACTACTCCAGTAGAGTCTGTAGAAATATTACTACCTCAGCATTCTCCTGTTCATTCACAGAACAGCAATGAAAACAGAAAATAAACATAAGCACAGACTAAGCTGTTGCTAAATTGTCTCCTTCAGCACTCATGTGAGGATTATTGTTTTATAAGGTGGCACACCCCTTTCCCTCTCAATTCCCTGCACAAGCAAAGCAAAGCTGAATACAGTACCTCTGTTAAACCAGATATGTGAAATAATCCAACTTCAGAGAAGGGTGGGATTTAGCATACATGTATCGAATGCATATGTACTGTACCTAAAATCTCACAGTCAAACTTGCCTCTAGCAGTCATAAATAAGCATTAGTGTATCAATTCATGTCTAACTGTTCTGGAGAAGTTGTAGACGCTTAGTGCTGACAGACAGTGGATGTCATCCTTTAAACAGTGTTCTTTTAGCAGCAGGGGTGCCTCTAAAAGATCTGAGATAACATCAGAGACGATTCAAATTATTTTCTGTATGCTACTACAGCCTATCACCAGAAGCACTTTAAAACATTTGTAGAGCCAGGAAGTAGTATCTGTTTATCATGTTATACTGTTCAGACTGAAGTAATTAAATTGTCAAGTATTCGTGCTCATCTAATCTTATGATCCATTTATTGATTAGAAAGATACAATGATCCAAACCCCACTTAAAGAGTGTATTCCTTATGTGTGTAGATTCTCACGACCTCCTATGAGATGTTTATGGATAATAAACAAGGATTTTGTTCATAGTCATTATCATTTCATACATCACTTCATCACTTTTCCATGAAAATATTGTATTGCATGGGATCCTCAAGCATAGAAAATGTCAGATTTGACACACAATTTCTTCATTTTGTAGTTTTTCACATAAACTGAGCCAAATAGTTAGGGAAGGGGTTACAGGATTTGTCAGCTACCTTACAACACTAATCTTAAATCTCTTTGCACGTATTATAGCACATGTAATGCATAAAAAAGTAAAAGCCTGCAGGTCTTCTTAATGAAGCTTTGATTCAGTGCTCAAAAAAATCTGTGAACATCATTTTGCACTGCCAAACCAAATTCTATTTTTTGAAGCTTCTGTATCAAAGCAGTTACATATATGTAAAAAATCATAACAACTATGGCCAATTCAAGGACAGAACATATACTGACAAAAGCAGCAAATGTATTGTTCACGTTGAACAATTCAATCGTCACTGCTCACTGAAGCTGAGAAATTTATTTATTTTGCAGATCCCTGGTAGATGTGCCCTCATCTGATTCTTATAAAACTGCTTAAGTCTCTTGAGCTTGTGAAATATCATTTAGATCAATTAGATGGAGTGGAATCAAAAGAAGTGTTCAGTGGCTGAGACAAGATACATGAAATAAATGTACCAGTAGATTGCACAACAATAAAATAACAAAATAGACTATATCATCCTAGACATTAAATCCTTGCTACTCACCTGGATCCTCAATTTTAGTCCTTAACTCAGAAGCTGATTAGGAGAATATGATAATTCAGGAAATTAAGAAACACATGCAGACTAGATTCACAGCAGGCATTTTTTCCAACACAGCAACTGGCACAGCTGGTCTCCAAGTGCAAGTAGTGGCACAGCACCAGGTCCTCCACTTCAAAATCACTCCCCAGTACATCAGGCATTTCATACACTCCAGCCTTTAAATAAATAAATAAATAAAATTAAACATTCTTACACATGACGTATTTTTTTTCCAGTTGTCTATTCAAGTGTTTGGCAAATTGCTAAAAAAGGTGGCTGTTTATAATAATGCCTTTTTACAAGTTGTTCCTCTTATTAACCAAAAGATTTAGGTATAATTTATTCTGTTCAATCTGACCTCCAGTTTGGACCTTGAATACTTAAATGTTGTACAAGTATACAATTTATAAATCTAGTGAGGATAAATAAACAGGTTGATATAGAAGAATAGCTTTATGGGTGTTTAGACTAAGCTTGAGTTCATGCCAAATGTGAAGTTGATGTCTGGTTCAAAAGGCTCTTCATGTAGCTAATAAAAGTGTGTATCTTCTCCCAGAGAAACAGCCCTTTTCAAACATTATTAAACATTCCTCAACTTACACAGTGTCCTGGCCAGCCCTGGAGAATGGATAATGTGATGAATAATTCTCTGTAGAAATGTTTACGTAATCTTTGCATTGATGTACAGATGAAGGCTATGACAAGGTTTATTACTGTAAAAGCAAAACTAACCTGCCTGAAACCTCTTTAGAACTAAAAGCACCAGTTAGTTGCATCATTTTCATGATGGTATCAGCATGCCTAATAATGTTTTAGGATGCTGAAGTTAGATGGTTTAAAGACTAATGTCTTCCAACAGAGAAGATTAAATTTTGCATATTGAACTGATTTTCTCCAGGCTGATCTTGGTCCCTCAGAGCAGTACATGAGCTGTGCGCACCTTTCAGGTTGGAAGTCTCAGATTTACCACATAGTTTAAATTCATCTTACTTGAAGAATGTATTCCAAACATAATGTGCCTGGAACATCAGCATGTCCTTATGAAAATTAGAAAAGGGACAAAATCTGTCATCTTTTTATTTTCCCTTGGCCTACCAAGTATTAAACTAGAAAAATTTATGATAATTAAAAATATTTTTGATCTCCTTCACTTAAGAATTCTTTTTGAACTGTATTATCTTGTTTAGAAATATGTCTTTTCCTAAGAATACAGTCCAGAAAAGAGCATTTATTTTCTACAATACAGGAAGATGCTTAGGACTAACCATTTTCATTCTTGCACATATGTTATATGGGTTGCTCTGAAAGTAATGTATCTTATTTATTTACGTGGAAACTACAACGAAGAGCACAATAGTGCTATTTGATTCTCAGCTACAAAACATTATTTTTCAACACAGTCACCACCATTAGCTATGCATCTTCACCAGCAATGAACTAGAGTCTGCATGCTGCGCTCATGAGAAGCTGTACCAGCGGAGGTGATCCAGTGTTGCAGTCACCACCACTGAGTACACCAACCGCTGCTTCACCATGCTCACATTCATTGTTTGCTCTGCATAAACATTCAGCAAGTTGATGAATGTCAGTTGGTGCCATATTTTCTTCATGGAGGAATTCAATTCCATACTTTTGCTTCATACACACTTTCATCTCAGATGCCAGAGTCAGACTGCCCCTCTGCTGCTATGTATTTGCACAGCAACAAACAGGGATATTGCCAGGAAGATTCAACCTTTGTTGCTATACCACATCTGACATCATGAACCAACATAACTAAAGTAGTGTTTTGTTTCTGAGAATTTGCTCTATCAAATAGTGTTATTGTGTTCTTTGTATCTGATGTAGATTCCACAGAAATCAACAGAATCGTAGATCTGCTCAGATTGGAAAAGATCTTGAAGATCATCAAGTCCAACAAAGGACAATAGGAGGCATTACTTTCTGAGCAACATAGGTAAAAACACTTCATAAACTATTTATTGCCACAAATCAATATGTTTAATTACAATTTTGAAAAAAATATTGGCAATTTTACAAATTGTCAGGAAAAGAAAAAACATCAAAATTGTAAGTGAATTCTTCTGGATCTATACAAAGAGAGGAAAATTTTAATTGAAAATTTTTGAAAAATCACAGATCTCTGAGTTTTTTTATAAGTTCAATTTCAGAAAGATATACAACAGTGTCGTTAAGGTCTGCATAAACTTTACAGCACATAGTAGAACATAATCTCTCTCCGGAAGAACTGATTTAGAACCATAGAACAGCAGACCTGATGGAAGGGATCTTTAAAGGTAATCCAGTTCAACTCTCCTGGAGTGAACAAGGACACCTACATCTGTGTCACTTTTTGTTTGAGGTGCAACGGAGAATCTGTCAGGGATGCTGGGAGGAGAGGACTGAAAACAATAGGACCTGTGAAAAATAAAGATATCAGCAGAAAACTTTTTTAGCTTTTCTGAAAGGTGATTTTTGGAAGGATAAGAACAATTATTATTATATAGTGGATTATACCTTTTTTATTTAATTAGCATTTCCAGTGAGGGCTTTCAAAGTCTCCTGCTTAAGGCATTATACCTATGTTACATCAAACTTACATACATCAGTATATTTGCAAAGGCACAATAGTCTCGGCACTGAAAGTTGCTCTGCCCCTTCTGTTAGACATGAAGTAGCATAGTAAATAGTGTGATTTTCTTATGTATGTGATTGTTTAAGCACTTTGGGGAATTTTGTATAGAAAAAAATGTTTTATCTGGCTCAGCTGTTATTACAATACACAAATTCAGTGGAAAGTACAGCTTTTCTTCTAAGTGGATGAGAAAAAAAAGTATATATATTTTTAATAAGGGCAAGCAAAGTGCAGTTTTATTCCATCTCACTTGACAGCCTTTGAATTCAGAAGCTGCACATTTAAATAATGAGGCATATCACAAATTGTGACCAACCCTAGCTCACTGGAACTTCGTACAGATATAACAGTTCCACAAAGGTATGCTCTAATTATGCTAATCATGATGCCTTGGCATTTGCTCAGAGAAGTCGTTCTGTATTCATTGGCAGCAAAAAAAAAGCGTCAGAACAGCACGCTGCTACTTGGCTACTTCGTTAATAGCGCACCAACTTGTCAAAGGCTGAGTGTCCTGTTCTCATGTAGTTTGTCTAATCTTATGAGTTCTGCAATTATTTTGTCATTGTGATGGGTGAAGGCTGGTCTGCAAACAGCCTGATGTTTTTCTAATTGTGGGTGGTATTTGGCAACCTCTAAAATACTAAAGGAAGATGCTCTTTTTTTCAGATTATCAATAAAAAAGAATAAGGAATTTAAGGGGAAAAAGGCAAAAAAGACCCACAACTATCAAACAACAACAATAAATACTGACTTTGTATGAAAACAGCTGACATTGGTTGTCTGCTGTACGGAAGAGTATGCTTATAAATATTAATAAGCCTCCTAAATTATCCCTAGTGAAATCTCTTGTCACTTGTCACAAAATTGTGAATTCCTAAAAAAATTAGTATGATATTAAATAGATAATACATAGAAAATTATGCCTATTGCAGAATTCTCCAGCATGATATCTGTATGAGAGACATCAATATATAATGCACTTTCTGAATTAAATGAATTAAATACAGAAAATGAGGCAGTGATTTTCCAATATCTCAGTACTTTCTTTTCCAGTATGAGAATGGAAGGAAAGCTAGTGAAACCAAATCTTGTTTCTCTGTCAATTTTATAACTGTGGGAGATTAGAAAATATATGGAGAACAGGGAAAAAAGAAACAAAGTGCAGTCTGGGCTACTTTGGCAACTGGCCAGTTTGTGACGATGTATTTCCATCTCCTCACCCTGATCCTTTCTCACAAATGAAAAAATGTCAAATTCTGCCGGTGAATGAGGCCCCACCCAGGAAGTACGATTCATCTCTGAAAGCTATTAGCCTTGCTCTTCTCCCTGCTGCAAATAATTTTTTTGCTGTATGAAGGTCCAATCCAATTCCTTTCGATGTGAGTGGGATTTCTTTTCCCAACGTGACTGCAGAATTCACAGTTAAAAAATTTGGCCTTTCCTAAGAAAGGGTGGCATGAAACAAAAAATATGTGAATCCTCTGTATACAGTGAATTTTCCTCTTTAACCTTTGCCATGTTATGAAAACATTTAGAAAAATGTGGGTATATTTATCTCTAAGACAGGATGTATTGTTATTTATCTACATGATGGTTCGTTTGTGACCCAAATGAGGAGTCTATTCTTCTACTTTCTATGCAGAGAAGTCAACTGTCAAGATAAATACTAAGAACAGAGTACAAAAGTATGTTAATCCTCTACTTATCTGTACAAGAGATTTAAGGGGAAATTTAATATGGATATTGCTACATTCTGAACAGGAGCCAAACTAATTCTATAAAAGGGCTCTGTCTACATATTAACTACTGTAAATATGCGATGATTCAATCCTGTTTGCATTACCATCAAACATCTGACAGGATTTTGCTCGTCTCTTTCATAGTTTTTCAAAAACATCAAGAACAAAACTGAAGATTCAGAGTCTTGATCAGTTGCTCCATTTAGTGAAAGATCAGAGGTACTGTGGGTTAAAAAAATTTAGATATTTCAATTTTACATAATGTATCATTTTCTTATTTGTTTATAAATTTCTATGGATGAAGAAACCTCTAGTCAAATCGAAATTTATTAATGTTTCAGACCTATAACAATGGCATTTATGTTGGTTAATGGCTGTATGGCATCAAATACATAAAAATATAATTACAACATCATATATAACTGGTTTAAGCACTTCCAAATCACTTTTTGGTTTGACCAAAAGAAAAAAAAGCAAAAACCAAAAAACAACAACAACAAAAAAAAACACAATTTGCTTTTGATTTGGAAGGAGTTGAAGTATGATAAGTACTGCATTAAATCAATTTTTTCATAAGGCTATGCAAAGACAGTTACAGCATCATTGCAAGGACTCCCAGGCTGTTAATTTTGAATCAGAATTTTATCATGCTACTTGAATATCATGACAGAAAACATACTAAAACAAAGAAATTTTCCACTGTGCATGGAAATTTCACTGTTAACTTTTTCAACAGCTTGTTCCATTTCTTCAGCCCTCTGGAATAAGTCTATCTAGACAATGACACCAAACAGTGATGTACATGGGCAAGCAGAAACCACAAAAGCTCAGAGTTATAGAATCGCAGAGATTGGAAGGGACATCTGGAGATCATCTAGTCCAAGAGCCCTGCTAAAACAAGTTCCCTACAGTAAGTTACACAGGAAAGCTTCCAGGTGGGTTTAGAATATATCCAGAGAAAGAGAATCCACAGCCATCTTATCGTGGGAAGCTTGTTCTAGTACTCTGTCAACTTCAAACTAAAGAAGGTTTTCCTCATGCTCTTATAAATCTTCCAGTTTCCCCTTGTCCTGTCTTTGAGCAGTAAAAGAGCCCGGCCCCATCCACTGGACTCATGGTTTTCAGGTAATTATAAGCATCACCTCTCAGACTTATCCCAAGGCTAACAGTTCCTGCTCTCTCAGCCTTCCCTCATAAGGGAGATCCTTCAGAACCCTAATCATGTTTGCAGTTCTCTATTGGACCCTTTCTAGGAGATCCCTGTCTGTTGAACTGAGGAACCCAAAAGTGGACACAGTATTCTGGATGTGGCCCCATAAGGGCAGAGTAGAGCAGGAGAACCTCCCTCAACCTGCTGGTCACGTTTTTTTTTTTTAATGCACTGCTGGCTCATGGCCAACCATTAAATAATAATACTTAAATGCATTATTAAATACATTTGAGTAGCAAAATGACTGGAGAGTATGTTAGTACAACATCAAAGGACATCAAACCAGAGAAAAGTATTGAGTTCATTGAATAAAACTTACAGACTGTATAGGGTCAGTGGAATTCAATAGCCACTTCACATCTCGATCCCAAAGGAAACTTACCTGCATGCTCTGACAATGCATTTAGTTCTTGTCTTAGAAATGCTGTATATAAATTGAATGACCAAGACCTAAGTGCATGTGTGCTTGTAGTTAAAATAAGCAGGACAAGGAACAATTAAAACTACTAATTATTTACTAAAACACATGAGTCTGCAAGGTGGTTTTCCACATTATTTTCTAAATTTAAAAGAAATTTTGAAGTGAGATTACCATCAGGTTAGTATGTTTCTGAATTATGCCCTATCTCATAGAATCATAGAATGGCTTAGATTGAATAATCTAGTTCTAACTCTTCTGCCATGGGCTAGTTGCCACCCACTAGATTGGGTTGTCCAGGTTCCCATCCAGTTAGGTGTTGAGCTCCTCCAGGGATGGGACATACACTGTTTTTCTGTGCAACTTATGCCAGTGCCTCAGCCCCTGCTGAGTAAAGAATTTCCACATAACAGCTAACCTAAATCTCCCCTCTTTTAGCTTAAACCATTCTGCCTTGTCCTACCATCACGTAAAATTAGTCTCCCTCCTGCTGATAAGCTCTCCTATGTATAGGTACCTACAGTGCCACCATGCTGTATTATTTTTGCAAAACTGTTTTCTGTGACTCTATAAAGCGTACATTGTTAAAATAATAATTTTATGCTGCTTTTTTTTTTGGCTGCTACCTCAAGTTTATGGCAAATACCTATAGGTATCACAAACAAGAATTTGATTTTATGTTGGAAATTGACAAACTGAATAATAGTTGTATATATAACTATGCATGCATATAGTTATAGTAACTAAAACAACTAATAATTGTAACCCATGAAATATCAGGTAAGAACAATAGTATTTCCAGTACAGCTTTGTATATAGTGGCTTTTGACAGCCTATAGGTAGTATCTTCAAAATAAAATATCACATGACAAATACTCCATAATTCACCCTATTTACAAAATTTTTCTCGTCTTTTTCCATAAATGCAGCACAAATATAGTAGGATCCCATGAGACCATTGTTAATAAAATAACAGGCTACACTTTTTGGAAATTGATCATCAAAATGTCATAACAGTCACAGAAAAACACAAAGAAAACTGTATCTCATTCTACCTAAGTTCACTGATGTATACTAACATGGATAGCTGTGTCTGGACTGAAGATTTCTTCTCAAGTGGTTGTCTTTGTGTTATTAAAACAGCCAGAAACTCAAATGCTTCAAAGAAGTGTATGAAGGAGCAAGGAGGGATGGACAGTACTGTGTTCTCTAGCAGAACGGTGAGATCACAGACAGTGCAAGTGCCATTAAACCTTCCAAGAACATCCTGAGTGCTTTCTGCCTTAACCCTTCTAAGTGAGCAAAATAAAAATAGTGAAGATAGGAGCTGATGTATCTGATTACAAATGATGAGCTTAAGCATGATTTAATTATACTAAATTAGTTATTTCTACAATGTATTTGCTTTTTTAAATTTTACTTATGCTAGAGAGAAGAATTAACTGCAAGGATATTTGCTTTTGATTTTTTTTTTCTGGGTTAATTCTTGTCTTTTATAAAAATGCTGTTTGTATTTATCATGTACCTCGCCAATATCTGAAAGGATCAAGTTCCCCCCCAAATCCTAACTCATTACAATGCAGGATGTGATATTAAATATTTTTACATTTATGCATCAGAACTAAACAGAATCTAGCGCTGGAATTCAATCTAAGTCCAGGTTCTGGTTAGTTTAAGGTTTGTTAGGATCCTCCAAATCTGTTAATTCTGCAAAAATTCTAATAAAATACAAGATCTTTAATAATAATAGGAAGAAGAATTAGACAGAGAAGGAGAGAAGAAGGAAAACTTAGGAACATCTGAAAAATTATTACTTTGTCTCACTGGTGAAATGAAGAAGCTCCAGCAAAAATACTGCTTTGCTGGGTTACCTATTAAAATACTCCACTTGAGTATAGAAAACTTGACTTTAAATCATTGCTAACCCTGTGTATAAGCCTGCATGCACATTGTAATATCATAGTTCACATGAGAGACAGATTAATCATAGAATATCCAGCTTCTTCCTCTTCCTACCAAGATAGTTCCTCACTACTAGTACACCTTACTATTTTCTCATTTCTTTCTTTTTGATGATAGAAGCCAACACAGATTTGATTGCTTTGAGAGAAAATATGCTGATATTTTGTGTAGAAATTGTTACTTTAAGGAATCGATATTTCCTAGTTAAAATAACTCCAGAATTCTTGTTTAAAGTTATGCAACAAACAAATATAAAGAGTAAAGTAAGTAATATAGTGGCAGTCTAATTAATTTATTTCTGAGATCTAGGTTTGTGCATAATCCACAAATATTTTATTCATGACCTTGTGTCATGGTTTTGTGATTTTCGGTTATTGGTATTCCACATCATAACATCATGTAGTGGATATACCTGGTTCTCAGAAGAGAAGGACTTCTACAGTCCCCACGGTACTTTGCTCCTCTGTTACCATTTCCAGCCGGAGGGCAAAGATAAAAGCTCGCAGTATAAAAACTTGCAGATCACAAGACCTCATCCCTTTTTCCGCCGTCTCTCGTCTTGGCAGCGCCTTGCTCTCCGGCCGTCTTATCGTAGGTAGTAGAGTAAGGCCTACCTTGATTTTGGGACATTCTCTCTCTCTGTATTGGATTTATCAGCTTAAATTGTAATTATATTGTATTATAGTGTGTTGTTTTGCATTCCGATATTTTATTTAGTAAATTAGTTTGTTTCTCCTCAGATTGTTGCCGCTGTTCTTTGCTCTCAGGGCCATCTCCTTACCCTTTTCCCCTTTTCCCTTTTCACAGGGTGTGGACCCATGGATCCCCGTCCCCTTTGTCACGGAATCGGGCCGAACGCCTGTAAACCGTTGACACCTTATAAAAATTTGCTTTTTCATTGGGTCTTTCTGTTTCTAAGTTGAATGATTGTGTTCACACAACAAGGATGCTTACATTTTATGAAGATGAGCAAATGTTTTAGTTATACATGTGCCTGAATGTAATATTCTTGCTAGGAAAAAACAATCTGATTAGTTCTTGAGGGTTAAGTGTCCTCAGGATTATCTCAGCATAAGTGAGTGTTTCATGTTCCAGAGGCAGCTAGTGTTCAGAACCTCTAGAGACTGTAACGTAAGTCTTTCAGTTCTCAGTTACAGTGAAACATTATTCCTGGTGGCATTCTCTGGTTTAACTCACAACATCTTTCTGTAGAAGTCAACTGGTGATTGACATGAAATTAATTGCAGGTGTAATTCAATATCTTTCACTTATAGGTTTCAGATTATCACCTAAAATAAATACCTAGTTAACAGACATCTTTAAAAATATATAATATCAACACTTGCATGCATGGAAATATTTATTTTCATTCTTCTTGAGAATGCATTACTGTCTAAAAGGAAAATCAGGAAGAAAAACTACATCTCAATATGTCTGCAGAGTTTGTAAATTCCATACCAATTATGTCCCATTTATAAAGTTCCTGAAAATGTGGTGTTCTCAACAATTCCAGATCAGAACTTGTTTCTGAGACCTATGTTCATAAATCAAAATATAGGATAAAAACAGTATTTATTGACAGTTGGATTTGAACAGAATTTTCCTTCCCAAAAGTTCAGGTAGGACTATGCTAGCAGTAGTTCGACTGAGTGTAAGTAAATTGAAAGCATTTTTAGAAAGCTCAGCTCCATGCAGTCTCTTACAGATGCTTGTCTCAGCAAGCAGGTTCTACTTCCTTCTCTGTGATTTGAACTGGAACTCCAATCCAAAATTGGATGTTTCAAATCAGACTTGGCTCCCTGTGCAAATGCTCTTTGGAAGAATTTCCCTGAGTGTATAAATGAAAGTCCCTTTCTGATCAAACAATTAAAAACACCTACTGACCTTAATAAATGTAGACAATTTTAAATTGGCTAATATTTAAACATTAACATTTACAGCTTCCAAAATATAACAATTTGCCTTTTTTTTTCACCACTCTACTTTAAAGAGAAGAATGTATTATATTATGGTAAGAAGGTAATAGAAAAGGAAGGATTTTTAAGTCCTATGTTGTTTTCAGGTTTCGCTGTATTGTGTACAAACCTTTTCTCCTTAGCCAGAAAATCTCAAGTGAGTTATGTGCACATCAGCTGGAGCTGCCACTGGCTGCATTCATATTGGATACTGGGGGGTGTGAGTGAGACCTGGCTTTTTGCCTATCCTCATCCATCTCATGATCCAATTTACTGTCTTTGCATCCTGTCTTCAAGAGGTCTTTACATAACCAGTGTCAGTTCTAGGCTGCTATCGTCTTTCAATGAGCAGAGGACATTCTGTCTATGTAGTGAGATTTCATCGTCTTGAGAACTATTGCTATAGGACCTGAAAGTTACAGTGTAGATATCATTTCCTGGCTTTTACTCATAAGACTGAGTAGTGGAACACAGCTGAAACCACAATTCATGTCATTTTGCCCCTCACTGAGAAATCACCTTGAGCTTCAGAAGCTGTTGTCATGAAGGGATCAAGTAGATGACCAGTAATTAATCCATGTTTGCATTTCAGACAATATTTAAAGATCTTCAATGGGAACTTGTTCTAGTATCTACATTTAAAAAAAAAAAAGTTATAATCTTCTGCGGATTTATAGCATCAAATCATATCAGTCTTGCCAGCGTAGATCTGAAGCTCATGAGAATATTGCTCCAGGAGGATCCAAAATGTTATTTTTCCTGTTCTAAAGTGATGTACAGGGTGATGCAGCTGGTTGCAAAAACATTTTTCTCTCTATGCAATCGCTATGTTTGGTCTGTTCAAAGGCTTCCTCACAACTCCCTCATTTATTCCTTATTGCATTGAAAGTGCAGGTTTGCCTTTTTAATATAGTTATTTGCTTTTGCTTATTCATCTCTGTAATTTACTCTGAGCAGTGTATTCTCCTAAAAGTGCTGCTTGAGATTGCAGACAGCCTTCAGCGAGTGGATGAGCAGCAGCTATGAGTAATAGTTTCTTGGCAACATGTTCCTAACTAGGCCAGATCAGAATAATGTTTCTCTAGTTTTTTTCTCCTGCTATTCAGAGGCCTACCCAGCCTAAGGGACTTGAAAAGACCTGCTGATGTCTGATGCTGGATAACTGAAATAGATAAATTCACTATAGGTCACACTCACAGCTGCCTGCTTCTGTCCCCCCTCCAATATGATAAATTTTTTGTCTCTCTGTTTTTACGTTGCTAACGTGGGTACACTGAGTAATTGAATTGTATCATATTTGCACACACAAATATTTCCATCTGGAAATATTTGAGCAAGTTCATCTTTTGTACTCACACATGACACTTTATTGAATGCATAATTTAGCACTTATTTTCAGAACAAATAGCTTGGAAAAATTGCATGCACAATTGATAGTAATTGAGTGTGCAACCTCACATTGGAGCTTATTAACATATTCATTCTGTCTAAGTTCCGTGTACAAATACAGAACATGCTTTTTGACACAAAGATTGTATCAGGCAGCAGAAACAATGTGAACATCAGATCAGTACATGGTGCAACTAAGAATGCAATGCAGGGAGATAGCACAGAGAAACATGTAGACTACTTTTGAATTTCAAACCTGTGATTCAGACACATAAAATCACAATTGTATTTTTCCTCTACAAGAAATCAGAACATACAGAAGTATAAATATGGAGATATTTATATTATGATATAAAGTTGGCATACTTGCACAGAACAGAGAAGAGATCTCATATGCAAGAACAGGATTCCTTAGATAACACCTGTCTTTTGCAGGGGAATGATATACAAATTTTTAGCTTGCAATCTATAAAATAAAGAGGTCTTAGCAACAGAACATAGATATACTAAACCAGTATGGTAACGTTTACAAAATGTTCTCTATGTGCTCTCACTAGAACATGTACAAAACCATAAATCTTTTTAAACAAATAACTGACAAATAAAGGAAACTGCAACAGTATAAATTCACTATGAACCAAGGTTATGTATTTAATAGTACAGTTTTCCAGAGTATGTCTTTCACCATTGATGCATTACATAAGAGTATTTGACAAGGTTACAATTTGTGTTACTAATGGAAATTCTTTTCAAGAATTAACCTTTAGGCAATAAAGAATGACAGATATTCAAATATTCTGAAATGAGTATTTGAATTGAAAATTTATATTCATTTTTCTCCCCAGTAGAATTTCCATCCTGCATTGCAGTATGTCACACACACAATTGAATTCTTAACAGCTGCCATTCAAAGAAGCTGCAGAGGACCATTTGGAAGTAATATTTTGCTCTGTGTGACATCTCATTTTTTCTCCTCAGAAATCATAATTTTTTACACACCTAGTAGTCTTCCTAACAGGAAACCAGCTCTGCCTGTCATTTTGATTGGGGAGGTACCTTGTTTTCCAGGTCACTGGCTTGAATTCTGGAGACAAGATATTCATGAGAGACCTATGTGGGGAATTTACATCTCAGTGCAGAGTTTTCCTCTCCATTTGTCAGCATGCCAGGTCAGTGAGTTGCTCTCTTGTCAGAGGGAAGATAATGGTTGCTGCATTGCCTCCCGCTTATTACACACTCAGTGCATCTGACCTTCGTGTAAGACCCCCCAAAGCATTCTGATTTTTGGCTTTCCTCATGCCTTAACTCAAGCCCCCTTCCAGGTGAACCTACAGTCTGTGAGTTTGGGTAACTGTTTTTTTTTGCTCCCAAAATCACATTTTCACTCACGTATCCTATTGCTGCAGATTCTTGTATTTTACAAAAGAATAGGATGCTTCCAATTATTGTTATATTGGTGGAGAGACACAGAGATACTACAGTCAAAAGCGTAATATAATGTTCTTATTTGTTAACACTGGAAAATCCTGCAAGGGTTATTGTATTATTAAAATCATTTTTTGCACCTCCATCCATTTTTATTAATTCTTCAATAGTTAAAAAAAACCCATAATAATGAATGCTTCTCTTTAGGGTTCTTTAATTTAGGAAAAAAAACTATGTATTAATTAGTATAAATTTTTTGCCTCTCATAATCTGTTATGCTATCTAAGTGCTTCTCATACATATACAGCAAAATCAGTGGCTGCAGGTATTCACACTTTAATTTTTGTTTTGATTTTTCTGAGGCCAGATCTAATATCTATTCAAGTCAACTACAATGGATGACCCTGGTAACAACTGACCTGTCAGTCTCACCTCTGTACTGGGAAAGATAATGGAGCAGATTCTCCTGGAAGCCGTGGTAAGGCACATGGAAGACAGGGAGGTGATACAGGAGAACCAGCACGTCTTCACCAGGGGCAGGTCCTCCATAACTTCACCAAGGGCAGGTCCTGCCTAACCAGCCTAGTGACGTTCTATGATGGTGTAACCGCATCAGTGGACAAGCGAAGAGCCACTGATGTCATCTATGTGGATGCCAGTAAGGTTTTTGACACTGTGCCCCACAAATTCCCTCTCTCCGAACTGGAAAGATATGGATTTGATGAGTGAACTTCTCATTGGCTGAGGAACTGGCTGCAGGATCAAGCCCAGAGAGTGATAGTCAATGGCTCAATGTCCAGATGGAGATCAGTGATGAGTAGTGTCCCTCGTGGTTCAGTGCTGGAACTAATACTCTTTAATAACTTCATCAGTGACATCAGCAGTGGGGTCGAGTGCACCCTCAGTAATTTTGCTGATGACACCAAGCTGTGGGGTGTGGTCAACAGGGACAGGATGCCATCCAGAGAGACCAAGAAAAGCTGCAGCAGTGGGCCCAGGTGAGCCTCATAAGGTTCAACAAATCCAAGTGCAAGTTCTTGCACCTGAGTCAGGGCAACCCTCAGTACTAATAAAAGCTGAGGGATATAAGGATGGAGTAAAACCCTGCAAAAAGTCTTGGGAGTGCTGGTGGATGGGAAGCTGAACATGAGACTGCATCCAGATGCGGAGTCCTCAGTACAGGAGAGACATGGACATGTTGGAGTACATCCTGAGGAGAGCCACAAAAATGATCTGAGGGGTGGAACACCTCCTTTGCGAGGACAGTCTGAGAGAGCTGGGGCTGTTCAGCCTGGAAAAGAGAAGGCTCGGGGGAGACCTGAGAGCAGCCTTTCAGTATCTAATGGGGGACTATAGGAAAGAAGGGATTAGACTCTTTAGAAAGATCTGTTGTGACAGGATAAGGGGAAATAATTTCAAAGTAAAGGATGGGAGATTTAGATTAGATGTAAGGAAGATTTTTACAGTAAATGTGATGAGGCAGTGGAACAGGTTGCCCAGAGATGTGATGGATGCCCTGTCCTTGGAGACATTCAAGGTCAGGCTGGCCCAAACTCTGAGCAATCTGATCTAGGTATAGATGTCCCTGTTCACTGCAGGGAAGTTGGACTGGATGACATTTAAAGGTCCCTTCCAACTCACAGAATTCTATGATTCTATATCACTGCTCTGGTGTAACACTCAGTCAACATCTCCATGTATTTGTAGTCAAGTTTCTCTCCAATAAGCCTGTCTTCAATGTAAATAGTTCAAGATATAGGAGATAAAAAAAATAGTTTAAAGGCATAATATATGAGCGATTAAGCAAATTAATGTGAAGAGGAAACATGCGGACTGTGACATACATGTAATTTTTCAATTTATTTCGATTTTTTAAAAATATTACAATATTCAGAGACTTAAACTTTTAAATAAATTAATAAATATTTCAATTATTTCTGCCACTAATAAGTTATTAACTCTTAATTTAAAAACTACAATTTGTTTTCTATATCAACATGCTGGAAGATTATAAATGTAGCTTAATATATGCCACACACAATGGAAGTCAGAATAATATCCCAGGACAATCATTAGTGTGTGCTGATGTGAGGATCCCTTGATGCCTTGATATCCTGCCCTCCTGCACAATGACTGTCTCAAAGTTAAGCAAACCAAGGAGACTCCCTGAAATGATTAAGCATTGAGCAAATACTTTTTTATATATAATTGAATCAAAATAAATCTTTGGTAAACACTACCCTTTGCAATGGAAAAAAAAAAAAGTCATAATAAAGCTATACATATTCTAAAAAGCAAGAATATACACAAAGTTTATGTTGCTAATATTATCATCTACTTCCCAATCTGATTTGCCTCATATATAATCTTGGAAAAGATATTCATTGGAAGGGTCTAAAAATCTTGAAGAATTTTGGATTTTAGGAAAATCTGGGGAAGACGGAAAAAAACAGAGCATCTGTGGCTCATAATTGAGTTCCAAAATCTACTCCAGAGGGAATTAAAAATATCCTAATAATAGTTGAATCTGTTTATTTTACGTAGGCTTACAATAAGATCAATTTACAGAAATATTATTGCATTCAGGTATGTTTTTCGACTTAGTCACAGGAGTATGAAGACTGTGTGGTATTTGTATTTTCAGAAAATAGATGAGTATCTAAAACATAAGAAAAAGTGCCCAGGAAAAGAAATACAAATGTGTCTAAAAAAGAACAAACACAATAATGAGACTTAAACAATCAAGTGTCTTTGTAAATCAGTATAATAATAAGAATCCTGTTTTGTGTTTTAGAATACCATTTCACTGCTTTATTTTCTTGCAATTATTTGAAAATAACCTAGATAACTTTACAATCAAGGTATTTCCTCTCTGCTCCCTGGTATACACCAGACTGCCTGAGGAGATGATCGACATCCTAAGGCGTCCACAGCATAATCAGTCTGAAGAGCCTACAGTATTAAAATTCTAACTAATGATAATCAAAAAGAAATAAAAACAATAACAAGGTTGTGTAAAAACAAAAGAAACAACAACAACAAAAAAAAAACACAGATAAAATTCTACATCTGATTTAATGGAGCAAGTAGATAATTCCTCTGTATGCTGCTAATGTGCATTCTCAAGATATATATCTTTTACATGAAACAAACTTCTCAGGTGGCTCTCAGTGGGAATTGATCAAACTACACCCAGAGATAATACTTATGATTATTCAGTAAAAATTTTCAAGTCGGTTGGAGAAGTGATCACAAAGCACAGCATTTTGTACATAATTAAAATGATGAGATGCTTTTTGTACAGTTTATAGTATCTAATAGCTAGAAATCACGCACATACTGAAGTAGTCATACAGGACCACTGTCCAGCAAGGTTTTATGAACTGGACTGAATACAGTCTGGGGAACCTCATCTGATACACGTGAAAACTCTTGCTGTAGAGATTTCCAACATTATTTAGTCAGCAACAAAACATCCTGCCTGTCAGAGATTTCACTCCCCACACAAGCGTTGCCCTACAATAACATCACAAAATATTTTTAAAAACACTGTCTGAATCTGTGGAACAGCTGAGATCATCTAATGCAGGTGATTGTCCTGATTCAAATTTAACAAAAGTTATTACGATTTAGATAATCAAGTACCTACTGGATGGCAAGAGAGGAAGTTGCAAAACAGTTCTGTTGAGGCTCACTGCAAACCATGTATTTCAGTAAAATATCATCTGGAATGAGCAGAGATAGGCAAGAGGGAGTTTTTGTCTAATAATGGGATGTCAGAAAATATGCTCTCACTGCATTACCATTGGGATTAAATAAACATGTAAATTTATGGTGACTGGTAAGAAAGGAGAGTTTGCCCACTGGGCTAATTTTCCCAAATTCTTATCACTACTCCCCAAAATAGATTTTGCAAACTCTTGGAAAAGCCTTGGAAGGCACCACTGATAGTGTAACTCTTCTGAAAGTGCTTTATGCAGTAATAGATCAAAGGGGTTTGAAATGAGATGATCCTCTTAGAAGAAATGAAGAATATTCAATTAAGATATGACAAGATTATGCCATATGATACTTAATGAATTTCAGAAGGTACGTTAAGCTACCATTACTGCTGGGAGTATAGACTGCATATGCTTTATTTCCTCTTGTTTATCTGAGCCTTTCAGTACTTCTCAAGAGCACTGAAATTGGAGATGTTCTCTGTTATGCTCTAGACTCAGATGCACAGGCTCAGACTCAGATGCTTAGGCTGTTGAATAACTTTCTGGAAAAGACATCACACAGTTGTCCAGGTATGTATACAGAATCCACAACGTTACTATTTTATATATATCTTAAAAGGAAGAGACTAATACTATTTTATCTTGGAAAGAAAATATCCTCCTGGAAAATAAATTGGGTAAGGTTCTAAGGAATTACCTTGGTAAGTCAAAAATATTTTGTTTTCCTTAAAATAGTCTGAAAGACAGAACATCATTCTTTCAAACACAGCAAGTGATAGTCAAGATCACAACGTCACATCCCAATTTTCCGTGGTCTTGTCTGTATTAGTTTTAGAAAAACAGCATTAGGAATTTTATCACAACATCCATTTTGAATAAAAAAGTTTGAAAATCATGCTAACTAGTGACTTTTTGGTCACAGGGATTGGATATACTCATGTGATTCATTCACCTTTGATTCCTGCAAACTGAAATGTTTTCTTTCATACTTTCAAAAATTAAGAGATCTATGGATTAAGAACCCATGATTTCCATGCTACAATGATGTGTGAAATAAGTAGTAATGGCAAATACTATACTTAAATACGATGCTAATTACTTGAATTGTGCAATAAACTGTCCAGTACAGCTGTTTACAGAAGACCTTCAAACCCTGAGGTGAAAATCCAGAAGCTTGTTCCAATAAGGAATAAAGATACTAGAGAATAAATATGACTTTTGAGACAAAATACAGGAGAGGGGAAAGATTACTCAAAGACATTGACATA
This sequence comes from Numida meleagris, assembly GCF_002078875.1. NCBI lineage: Eukaryota > Metazoa > Chordata > Aves > Galliformes > Numididae > Numida > Numida meleagris. Next base: position 15,829,719 of record NC_034438.1, read on the forward strand.
TGTATTACAAAAATAATAATAATAATAAAAAACCCAGAAAGTCTACACGGTACACATAAACATATATTATTAATAACTAATTAAGTATTTGATTTGAAGGAAAGAGTAGACAAAATGGACTGAAATAGACTGAATTCATACCATATACATGATAATAACATTTTGCAGGTGTTATTTAATTTCATTAGATGCTATTGTGATAATTGACTGGTATACTTTGAAACAGATAAAATTTTGTTTCTCTCAGTTCCTATACAATAATTTCTAATTTTAAGTGATCATCACGCAAAAGAAATACTGTTGTAAAGGCAAAACTTTTTTCTTGTTTTCTTTTTCTAATAAAGGAAACAAGAATAATTTCTCTATACCATTCTCAAGTGGCTTTAAAGCTAAGCAGACACAGAAACATATTAATGATTTGCTAGTTATAGGATTATGCTACCGAAGGACCAATGAGATAAATAGAAGATGAAATGCAAAAATCTACACTCTCAAAACTTCAAGTCTCCAATATATCTTATAGCTGTATGTCTTAATGAGTTTTTAATACATCTCTTCCCTTTTGTGATTGGATTTTTCAGAACTAAAGCTCCAAGATCACTAGCAACTTAGCAAATTAGCAAAACTTTTCCTGAACATGTCCTCTCTACATGTAAACAGGAAATCTTCATTATTCTTATGTATGCATTCTATTTTTATATTTTTGTTATTTTATGAAGTATTACAGTTCACTAAAAAAACACCTTATGTATTTATGAAAAAATAGGTAATTCGTTTTTGGCTCTTAACCTATCTAAACTGAATGAACAACAGTAATGAATCTGTCAGATGTTTTAATATTTAGCTACTCTAAAAGGGAGCCGTTCCATTTTTTGAACAAGACCACAGATGAGGATTTGCTCCCCAGAGTTCCTACATTCAGATGACAATTACTGAGATTCTATCCATGCTGAAAACGTAGCTATGACAACTAACGTTCAAGATCCTTTCTCCTTTTCTTGTTATTAACCACTTAGATGTTATTAAATGTGCTGATAGGCATCTTCACAGTTTCTTAGCACATAGCCAGGTGCTCTAAAAGCATAAAGGTTTCATTACCACATCAACTATGCTTCTACTGCAGATACCCAGAAAAGAGCAAGTAGGGTTCCCCTTATCTCTGTACACTCTGAGCAGGGGTGACTAGACATAAGGTGTTGCTTCTTCACCAGAACTGAAGACAGCAGATCAAGTGAGTCCCTAGTAGGTTCCCTCACCAACTGCATAAGGATATTATTCTCCACGAGTTCCAGAAGTCTTTTAATTTGCTTCTTCACAATGTATTTCCAGCATACATCAGGGAAGTTGAAGTCTCCCATGAACACTGGTGGCCATGAAAATTCTTCTATCTGATTCTTCATCAGGGTTGAGTGTTGTAAGCCATATCCCTGTACAATATCTTCCTTGTTGTCCCTTCTCCTGATTCTTATCTTCACTGTCTGAACCCTTTTTTTTTTTTTCTTGGCTCAAAGCTTGCATTCTGAGATATCTTTTGTGATAAGTCTCTAACTGACTTACCAAGGAGATGAGCGGTGGGTGTCGCTCTGTGACAATCAACATCACCTTGTGGACATTTGAGAACATTTCCTTCTGAGCTGTTTGCTTCAGGAAGAGAGTGCTCAGGAGTGTTTACTGGCCGAAGAACTGGCCTGTGACCAAATAACTCCAGGTGGGTATGGGAGACTGGGGAATGATACCATCGTATCCTGTGAAAAACAGTATGCAGGTGGGCACCTCTCTGCTCCCTCTTATCTGTTGGCAAGACCCAGAATATTGGAACAAAGGAGTTTCTACTGAGATTCCAAAGCCAGAAGCTGCCACTCCAAAGAGAGCTGACTCAACCACTTTGGACTTACAAATAAGTTCGTACTGCTGTTGGAAGTGGTCGTCAACCAAAGCTGTTGTCAACTGAAGCAGTTCTCAACTGAACAACAACCCCTGATGACCCACCACTACTCAAGATCAACGTCTGCTACAAACAGTGCTGGACCCCTGGGGGTGACTATCTCTCTTGCTTTCTACAAAGACTCCTTACTTTTATCTCTTTTTTATCACCCACCATCCCTTCCCCATCTCCCTAAGCAACTAGGATTTGTAATAAACTGGTCAGGCTAACATTTGACCCGTTGTGTCTTAATCTTGCCATTGGGTACATATATATTAAAAGAACCTCCTCTCCCTCCTATAGATTGGAGTGAGACATCATCACTATAACAAAACTTCCCTATTGTAGAGAAGGCTAGCCCACCTCCTCTTATACCCTGCTTAACTCTTATGAAGAGCCATCCATTTCAGCATTCCAGACAAGTAAGTTTATGATATCATAACCCTAAGACTGGGCTGAAAATTCCAGTTCCCCATTCTTATTTCCCATACTACAACTGTTTGCATTTAAGCATTTAAACTGAGACTCTAATACTGACTTACTGACTGGCATTCTTTTGTATTGCTCTTCAAATGCTCTCCCATTGATTCCTACTTTTCTACCTTTGGACAGTTCAGTACTGAGACTGACATCAATATTTGCCTCTTCTTTCAGCTTTGGTTTAAATCTTTCTTCACCAGCTTGTCAATTTTGAAACTAAATATGTTATCTCCTTCCACAGATAGATGGGCCCCATATGACCCCACTAGGCCAGATTTGTCAAAGTTCCATGGTCTAAAAAAAATCTCTGGCTGCTGCCCCATTTTCAGAAAAGCCAAGAATATCCACCATAACAGTGAGAATCAATGAAAAGTTCACAAGTAAAAATTTTTGAATTAGTTTCCTTCATCTGGAAGCTTATAAATACTATTTATCATGAAGAAAGAATTTATAACATTTTCATTTTTCTCAGAGCCAATTTTAATAAGAAGCATGGGGGAAAGGACTTGAGATGACAATAGTTTAATTCATTCCAGATTCTAAATGTGGAATGGGAATAATTATTTACATTTTTATTAATGTCAATAAAATATCACACCCTCATGATCTTTTTACTTTAGTAAAAATGCAGGCATTCTCTGAATCCCTATTTTTAAGGGAACCAAAACTTTTGGAAAACTGATTAATTTCAAAATGCTTCAAACTGCAAAGGTTCAGAATAGACGTGGTATTATTATTAATAACTATTTTAGAAAGAGAGATAAAGTTCTGTATTTTCCTATTAAAGGCTAACACTAATAAAGTAGTTCTCCAGGTCACCTACATAACTTTCTGGGAGGCTGTTCAACTCTATCAGAGTGTACCACAAATATTCATTGCATGGTAGTAAGTCATATTAGAAAACTGCAGATACAAAGCTATATATGTGATCAAAAGTTATAGTAACATAGCATCCAAAAAATTTAGCAAACAGATAGTTAAATCTGTCCCAGTAATCACTGTGTTATATTTCATTCTGCATAAAGTAGCTGTGCATTTTCTATGTTTAACCAAATGCCTAATGTTTATGCTTTCCTACAAGGACACTGGGTTAGAAAACAAAAACAAGATAAATTTCAAAATACAACATGGAGGAGAGATTTTTGTAAGTTTTAAAAACAGTGGAGAAGAGTACTAATTTCAATGCGTTCCAAAGTACAGAGGAGAAAAGTAAAGGAATTAAAAGGCATCTTACACCAGTTAACTAACTTCTGTTGTCAGAAAAACTACTTTCATTTTCATATTTATTGCTGAAGGCAAGTAAAGTTGATCTTACCAACCTGGATTTCAGTCAAACACTTGTTACAGAAGACAAATCATTAACTGGGCAGCAGGAGATAGAAATCAGAAGCAGAACTCTGATTTGGGGCAAGGCAAATTAAATTCAATTTTGAGCAAGGCAGTCTTGAGAGAAATAAAATGCTAAAGAAAAAGCTCTGTAAAAATATAGATAAATTGGAAATTAGGAAAAATTAGTTGCTTCAGACTGGATATGCCCTCATCTGAAGTACTGGGTGCAGTTCTACTCACCCATTTCTGCGTGAGGAAGAGGCTGGGGGCAGAAAATGGGAAGGGTAAAGTAAGAGAAGATGTAGAGGAATATCTACTCAGTGCATTGCGGGGTAGTAAAATGGCATAGCTTATTTCACGTGGCAGAATGAAAGTCAGTAAAATATTTGAGTATTTTTCAGCTGCTAGAGGAAGAAATTACTAAGATAAAATGTAGTGTTGACAGACATTTAGATATTAAAAACATAAAAGTCAAGCCTTCAGAAAAATATGATTCTAGAAGTAAATAAAGGCAAAAAAAAAAAAAAAAAAATGTTTCCTTGCAGTTGTATGAGATCAGACTAGAGTGACCAAGAGAGACAAATTCAAATCTGAAGTTCACTGTCACAAGGGAAACCTGATAATTGAAATAATAAATGATGTAAAGATATTATTTGACATTTTATTTTGGCAAATGAGAATGAGATAGGAAGAGAAATAGATCTACATTCCTGACATTAAAAAACAGCACAGAATTAAAATATATGAAAAGTTTATTGTTGAAGTAAATAAGTCAGTTTCTGGAGCATTTAGCTTTGTAGCTGTTCAGTACAACAGCACCTGGGTGCCTATCAAAATAGTCATGTAAGAGCCCGTCATATAAGAGATATTTACAGTGTCCATAGCCTTTTTTTAAAGTATAATGATTATAGTTATTAATAAGAATCTTTATCAACTTATTTTTATTATTTTCTTCAGTGTTACTACTGACAAACCAGTCAGCTAGCAATTTCACAGGCAGAGTAAACACTTGTATAGCTGTGCAAAACCTGAAAATCTCTATATTTGGACGCAGATGCTGGTCCACGTCTAATCTTTTCTTAATCTACACTACAGCTGAAAGTCTCTGGCATTCTGATGTGCAAAGTATACATGTACATAAAAATGAATCCTGGAAGACTTAAATTAATGTCATCTTACACTGGTAAAGAATAATTGTTGATACTTTCTTGCCAAAAATAATTAATAAAAACTACTGAAAAATTACTAATCTGTTACAGAAAAAAAAAAAAAAAACAATTTGTACTGGAACTGAGTTTCCTTGGTAGCTATTTTATCATGGTTATATCATTTTTATACCTGCTGTGATAATTTAAGATCTGGGAGAGCTTCATGATTCAAGACAGCTCTTGTTTTCCTGAACTCTTTTATCTTCAAAGAAAATTTCATAGATTTTTTTTTTTCTTAATATAACGTAATCATAGTAATGGTGAGTTTGGAACAAATCAAGTGATAAAATGAGATTATTTATATGGCTCTTTTTTTATATAGTCATTATAGTGATTAGACTGCATTAAGAATGAAACATCTCTAAAATTTTGCCTTAAGATAATATACGAAAAATAAATCTTCTTTGAATCACAAAATTCTGCCACTACTTAGATTGTCACAGCAGGGTAAAGACACTTTTTCCCAGAGCTAGCAGGACTCCTTAGACAATATTCTATAGGGACAGGAGAAGAAGAACACGTGTGTCTGTGTAGGCACACACAGCGAGAGTTAAAAACTGTAACTTTATGATGGTGAGAGACTTCCTTAACACATCACTAGTCTCATGAGCCACTCAGTCTTGGGGATTGGTAAATGGACTCTGAAGTCCTCTGGTACTAAGTTCTTGTTATGAATAGCCTGAGTTGCTTGGGACAAGACGTCATTACCATGCAATGACTGTCTGGTCAACTGTGTGAAATGAAATGGCGGCCGCAGCTCAGGCTGTTGACCTATAGGCCCTTTTTCACTTCGTTACACAGTTACAAACAAGTAACTCTTAAGTGAACTGAACTTGTAAATGCGATTAGATTCTGGCTCTTTGGTGGCCTGTTGTAAGCCTGTGTGCCAAGTTTCATGGTATAGAAACAACATAAATGTTTTCTGCAGAAGAAAACTCCAGTGTAAATAAGAAATTCCACAGCATTATACAGAATTTACTTGCATTTTTTGCTGTAGGGCTACAGGTAAGTCTAGGGGAGGTATTTGCAATCTACTATATGTAATGTGGATAATTGTGGCTAGATATGTCTACAATATTCAGATGAAATAGCACATGCTAAGTTATGTTAAGAGACATGTAAATTCAGGATTACAGTATAATAGCCCATGAAATCAATATCTTAATTCAGACACAATATTGTGTAGGACAGTAAAGTCATGTTTAAAATATTAGGGGGAAAGGGGTATGGGATCTGTATTTCATCTTGTGAAAATTTTAGCAGTTTCAAAAAAAAAAAAATTATTTTCTCACCTATGGGAAAAAAAGAACTTGGAAATCCTGGCTAATCAATTAATTAGGGGCAAACAAATGCATTAGAGAAGATGCAATGCAAACCAAGTTTTCAAGTAACAACAAAAATTGTAAATCCAACATGTACTTCTTATCCTCCTAACTTCCAAGCCTTCTGCTGTAAACACAAGCAAACCCATTGATACATTAATACACTGAATGAGACGTTCCCAGCAAAAAGTTTTTTTTCACTTAACCTGTTGAGATCTATTAAAACCCAAATGAGCAGTTTTCAGTGGAGGTCTGGGGGAAAGAAAGCAATTCTGGTAGAGCAACAACTGGGAGTCTGAATTCAAACTGACAAAAAGGAGGTGTCTAAATCTATATACGATATCAAAAACAAAACCTTATACATTTGGTAATTTATTCATTATTCCCTAACTGTTTCTGCCGATATTATTCGCTTTGCAGATATAGATAATATGTGAAAAGAGAAGGAATTGGAGCTCACTCTCCCAAAGCCAAGTGAGAACATGAAAAGCCATTGGAGTGTTATAATTACTGTATTTCTTATTCTACCCTGTACTCTACCTTTTTTCCCATTTACCATACCAATTCCAACATTTTGTAAGGTTTTCAATATATACCCATCATGTGGAATAGAAATGTTTCGTTTCACATATTCACAGGATGCAAAAGTGAGAAAGGTGAAAGGTATGCAGATACTTGGCCACAGGTAGCATGAGCTGCTGCATTGTGGTGTGCATGGAGCTGAATGTGTTAACGATGCAGTAAGTGCTTTCAGTGTCTTTGTTAATATGGGTTTAAGTCTCAAGCTTGACATTTTTTCAAATGTAGTTCTCTGGTTTAATTACTATCATTATTATTATAGATACAGTAGTAATTATCTCTTCTTACTGTCTCATTATGTTTTGATCAATTCACATAAAAGTTTACTGTAAATTTATGGTTAGGTAACATTAAAGAAAACATATAATTATGGAATATGTAATCGCATACCTTCTAAACAGTTGTATGTTTTCCAACAATTAAATGTTTTTTTTTAAATAGATTACTAATTGTTTTTAATAGTCATGATGCAGCTTTTGAAGCAATGAATATATAAACCTTTATTTGTTGACCTCAAATTACTTTACTCTGGTTATACTGATAACATCTAGGTTTCTCAAAAACCTGCTGGCAAAAAATCTTTTCAGCTTTATTAATGATTCAGATGGCAGTTTCTGAAGAGACAAGTCCCACAGAGAAGGAGCACTTGATTAATGACCTGGAAACACTTTTCCTTTTCAGCTGATTAAATAAAATTGACTAGATTTTTACATTTTTATAATAAAATGACCTGCAGGGCTAAGATGACACAGTGAAAGCAGCATGTTCACTCTTCAACAGATTTTTATTTTGTCACTTGTAAAAATGAAAGGGCTAACCACCCAAGCAGAAAAATGCACTTTATCACCGTCCACTGCCAACATGCTGACAATTGCTGCATACAAATACAAAAACATGGAGGAAACTAGGCTGTGTTTACACTCAGCCTGATTTTGTCTAATGATGACAAAAGGTCTATGACTTCTTGGGGCTGGAGAGGTACTATTTAATTATTATGCAAAATAGATTTAAAATACTACTGGCAATCATAAAAAGCTTTATAATATGGTCACTTAGAAATGATACTGCATAACTTTCCAGAAATTTGCATATTAAAAGAACTTTTCCTTTTGTTGTTTTTCTTTTTAAAGCAAAACGATACTAGCAACTCTTAAGGAACAGGTGAGATTCCAAGACTGTTTCCAGTTAAAACAATGGGAGAACTTGCACCTAATTATTACAGAATCAAAACCAACAATCCTGTATAAAAAGTAAAAATAATAGATGAAATACATTGTTTCAAGGTACTTGTACTTGAATCCACAACGTTATATAAGGTTGTTGTAATCCGTAAAGCCATATAACTAGTCATTACATCTAGCCTACTTGAGAAAGGCTTGGCTGAGGACCTCCCTTCATCTTTCCCTTCCATTTTAGTAGTTTTCTTCCTTGACCTTTCCCCTTTGCAATCATGACACTGCTGCTGATAAAGCAATCCATAATTTCAGTCTGGATAAATAATCAAAAGTGTTTTGCACTCTCTTAAGAGTTGGTTATGTGTCTTCCTAATGCTAAACAGTATCAATATCAATAACCACTTCTGGATTAAGTGGGCTGACATAAATGATCTATACCCAGTGAAATCCTGTATGCAATCTGTATTATATCACTTAATTCTCATCCTTCAAAACAGAGCCACCTTATTCTAATTACTGGGATTAATCCATAGCTGATAGTTTGATCCAGCCTAGATCTTGGCTGAGAGTCTTAGATCAGCCGAGCTATATACATAGCAAGTTAACTGTGGTTAATGTTAATTGCAGTCCATTGTCAAAGGTTTGAGTCTTGATAGAACAGTAAACATAGGGCTGCATCTTAGAAACTGAAAAAAAATAATAGGCAAAAAAATATTTGGTGCATAAAATTGAAGGACACTCCTTGATTTCTCTGACATTTATACACTTTATTTATGTGAAGATAAGCCACTGGAGACCTTCGTATGAAGATGCCTTAGGCTAACAGCAAGGAAAACAGATCTATTTCCTTAAGCCAAATAAAAACATTATACACCAACCTTAGTCTTAATCTCCCTCTGAATAACATAAGATCTAGACTGAAGTATGTTTTAGCTTTTATATTAAGTGAAGGATGTGGATTTCAATCAAAACAAACAAACAAACAAAAAACCAAACCAGTTTCTTAAGTCTATTTCAATGTTATTTGGAATCATCATATTCTATTGCTTAAAGTTGAAGAATTTGGTTTATTTGTCCTTGGCTTTCTGTCATGGTTTTGTGATTTTCGGTTATTGGTATTCCACATCATAACATCATGTAGTGAATGTACCTGGTTCTCAGAAGAGAAGGACTTCTACAGTCCCCACGGTACTTTGCTCCTCTGTTACTGTTTCCGGCCAGAGGAAAAAGATAAAAGCTTGCAGATCACGAGACGTCATCCCTTTTTCTGCCGTCTCTCATCTTGGCAGCACCTCGCTCTCCAGCCGTCTTATCGTCGGTAGTAGAGTAAAGCCTACCTTGATTTTGGGACATTCTCTCTCTCTGTATTGGATTTATCAGCTTAAATTGTAATTATATTGTATTATAGTCCGTTGACACTTTCTTCTACAAGATTGCTTGGCTTCACCAAGGGCAGATCTGGCTTCACCAAGGGCAGATCTTGCCTGACCAATCTGGTGGCCTTCTACGATGAAGTGACGGCATTGGTGGATGGGAGGAGGGCGATGGATGTCATCTACTTGGACTTCTCCAAAGCCTTTGACAGGGTCCCTCATCACATCCTTCTCTCTCAATTGGAGAGGTATGGATATGAAGGATGGACTGTTCAGTGGGTATAGAACTGGTTGGCTGGTCACAGCCAAAGGGTTGTGATCAATGGTTCTGTGTCAGGGTGGAGGCCGGTCACGAGTGGTGTCCCCCAAGGCTCAGTCCTGGGACCGGTGCTCTTCAATGTCTTTATCAATGACATAGACGACGGAATCGAGTGCACCCTCAGCAAGTTTGCAGATGACACCAAGCTGAGCGGTGCAGTAGATACATTGGAAGGAAGGGAAGCCATCCAGAGGGACCTGGACAGGCTGGAGAAGTGGGCCCACGAGAACCTAATGAGGTTCAACAAGGCCAAGTGCAAGGTGCTGCACTTGGGCCAGGGCAATCCCAGGTATTTATACAGCCTGGGGGAAGAAGTACTTGAAAGCAGCCCTGCAGAGAGGGACTTGGGGGTCCTGGTGGACGAGAAGCTGGACATGAGCCAGCAGTGTGCGCTGGCAGCCCGGAAGGCCAACTATGTTCTGGGCTGCATTAAAAGAGGAATGGTCAGCAGGGAGAGGGAGGTGGTGGTCCCCCTCTACTTGGCTCTTGTGAGGCCCCATCTGCAGTACTGTGTCCAGGCCTGGGGCCCCCAGCACAAGAAGGACGTGGAGCTCTTGGAACGAGTGCAGAGGAGGGCGACCAAGATGATCACCTCTCCTATGAGGAAAGGTTGAGGGAACTGGGCTTGTTTAGTTTGGAGAAGAGAAGGCTCCGGGGAGACCTCATTGTGGCCTTCCAATACTTGAAGGGAGCGTATAAACAGGAGGGGGATCGATTGTTTGTGAGGGTGGATAGCGATAGGACAAGGGGGAACGGTTTTAAGCTGAGACAGGGGAGATTTAGGTTAGATATTAGGAGGAAGTTTTTCACACAGACGGTGGTGACACACTGGAACAGGTTGCCCAGGGAGGTTGTGGATGCCCCGTCCCTGGAGGCATTCAAGGCCAGACTGGACGTGGCTCTGGGCAGCCTGGTCTAGTGGTTGGCGACCCTGCACTTGGCAGGGGGTTTGAGACTCGATGATCTTTGAGGTCCTTTTCAACCCAGGCCATTCTATGATTCTATGATTGTATGATTGCTTTCTTGATTTGGGACACAAAAAGACAGAAATGGCCACTTCTTTTGCTAGTATGTTCCAATAGTTAAATACTCTTTACCACATTAAATACTCTTTACCACACAGAAAGTGTTCTTAATAGAAATTAAAATATTAGCCTCTTTTTGTAATATTATTTGAAGTATCCTATTGACAGAAAGTACCAGGCAAAGTCCAACCTCTCCCTGTAGTACAATGGTCAGGTTGCAGAACCATGCTAGTCTTATAGGTTGATGATACAGGGGCTGGTATCTGTACATTGTAAAGACAAACTGTGGTCCTTAATTTCCACTAAAAACTAAAGAACAGACAGTTGTTAATTCAATCAGAGGTAAATAAGACAATGTATTTGGCATAAATAGTACTTTGCACAAGTGTAGACTGAGAAATTACTGGCTATCTGTCAGATCTGCAAGAAAAGACTTAGTTGTTCACAAAATAAATGTGAGTCAACAGTTTTGTGGTTTTGCTAAAGAGACTAAATCTTACTATGGTAAACTGTGTCTGTGGCTTTCAACAAAAGAAATATATTTTCTGTTCAGCTAAGCAATGGAACATACTAGGCTTAGATATGTCAAAAAAACCATGCTTAAATAGAAAGAATCCAGACAATGGCAGCAAGAGTGAACGGAAATCTGGGAAAAAAAATTGGATGTGCAGGAGCAGAACAGAGAAAATTAGATAATTTTGTCTAAAAAAGCACTGAGACATAATGCTTTTTTTTATCCTCAAGTACCTTCCATAGCTGCTACAAAGAATAATTTATTCCTCCTGCCTGTGGTGGATGAAAATGTAGAAAGAAAGATTGAGTTGAATACAAGGAAATTTTTCCTGACAATGAGCGCAGCAAAGTAAATGAGTGAGTTTCCTGGGAAGATGCTGGAATATCCTCTTCTAGAAAGGAGACTCCCTACTTTTAAAAAAATTAAACAAATATCAGAAAGGAACAACACAGGCATACCTGATCCTACCTTGGGGCACAGAGATAGAGTCATAGACCTGCTGAAGTCACCCCCAGCTCTGTGACACCTCTCAGGTTTAGTGACTACAGCCAGCTGTCAAGACAAGAAGTTGTCAGGCTCCTGTGGCCTTTTGAAATTCTTGAAAAGCTACCATTTGCAATTGTGGAAGCATCCACTATGTCATTAAAAATACAGTAGAACATGCTGAGTGCATTTTATGACCAAACTTGACTGAGATTTTGCCTCTGAAAGGAGATGAAAGCAAAAGCACAGAGCACTCAAACTTTTCATTCAATTAAAATAATGGTATACGATTTTAAGGTACACTTGTGGTTTTACTGCCAAACAAGCATTTTAAAAATGTTTATGTTAAATGTGATATTTAAAATACGTACTTATTATTATTACAATGGACTAAAATAGATACCAAGGAGACTAGTTTGAGGCAAATAACCCAGCACACTTAAAATGTAGGGAAAAGGAGGGGAAATATTATGCTTTTTCTGTACAGAGGCCAAAATCCCTTCCATGCCATTATTTTTATCTATCTCTTTATGCTTAAAAATGTTACAACAATCCAGAATCCAAACGTATTCAGTCTTTTGCTTTCTATTTGTCTTAGATGACTAGACTGAATGCAGGTCTGCATAGTTTTTAGCATGAGTTGTATAGAAAAATATCCCTTTATGGTTTATGTGGAAATATACAGATATTTGTTCTCTGTTGTCCTGTATTTGCTACTGTATCCCACCTTCTTACCTCCAATTTTAATACTGAAATAAAATAAAAAATTATCTTCAAATACTAAATCAGTGTGGATTTTTTTGTGTACCTGACATCTGGAATAAGTCTTACTTTTGCTTTCCTAAATATGACTCAGATTTGGCACTGATTTCAGAGTCTTAATGTTAATAACATAAAATCAATATTTTTAACTTGATGAAAAACTACAAGTAAGATATTTGTTCTTTCTCTTTGTCCCAGCAGCTGTGCTAATTAAGTAAATGAATATTTTTACAAACAAAATTTCATATTAATCTATGATTTTGGTAAAATATGGACAATATGAGAAGAAGTGGTAAGAATCTCTATAGTTTGGGCTCTTTTTTTAATCTATGAAATTTTCCTTTCTGTTTTTCTGCTCAGCCTTGCCCTTAAAAACACCCAACAGATTTCTTTTCTTCTTCAGGCACTATATTTCATAATAGTGCAGATACCTATGTTTATTGTAATGGGTTTATGATTTTCGGTTATTGGTATTCCACATCATAACATCATGTAGTGGATATACCTGGTTCTCAGAAGAGAAGGGCTACTACATTCCCCAGGGGACTTTGCTCCTCTGTTACTGTTTCCGAACAGAGGGAAAAGATAAAAAACTTGCAGATCACGAGACCTCATCCTTTCTCTTTCTGCCGTCTCTCGTCTTGGCAGCACCTCGCTCTCCAGCCGTCTTATCGTCGGTAGTAGAGTAAGGCCTACTTTGATTTTGGACATTGTCTCTCTGTATTGGATTTATCAGCTTAAATTGTAATTATATTGTATTATAGTGTGCTGTTTTGCATTCCGATATCTTATTTAGTAAATTAGTTTGTTTCTCCTCAGATTGTTGTCACTGTTTTTGCTCTCAGGCCCATTTCCTTACCCTTTTTCCCTTTTTCCCGGGGTGTGGGTCCCCAGTCCCATTCATCAAGGAACCAGGCCAAATGCCCATCAACCACTGACAGTTTATCTACAATTTTTCCCTGGAAATGACCAAAAACTTAGTAATTCCTTCATTTTTTACAATAGATGTTCACTGTAGAGATTATTACAAGTGATCGCCATCAGCAATTCTCCCTAAACATAAAACATTAAATGAATACTAATTTAATCTGCCTGAATTATCAACTAATATTTAGATTTGAATAACGAAAGCGTAACTGAATTTATAATTTCCATTTGTTTCACATCACTGTTCCATTCTTTCATGTTCTAGTGGATCAACGCCTTTGTGATGGATAAGAAGCAGAAATAGCATAAAATTTATCTTCTTATTCTTATCAGCAATTTTTTTTCCCCATTAACTCATTTCATAATGAACTATGAAATCTTTATATATATGAATAAACCCAGGAAGATTTATTGAATGAATTTTAGGAAAAGGTTCTTCACTAAAATGGGTTTTGGACACTAAGCATGCCAGAATTCAAGAAACATTTGGACAAGCCTTTCAGATATAGGGTCCAAATTTTGTATGGCCCTGTGTGCAGCCAGGAGTTGGACTCAATTACTCTTGTGGATCCCTCCTAGCTCAAGATATTTTATGATTCTATGATTTTTTTTAAGCTCATTTTAGTATCAGAGCTTGTAATGTTTTAAATTCTATATAGACCTTGTATTACAGTTAAAGCTTCCATCTATTGAAAAAAGATCTCAGAAATCATGCCAAATTTTATCTGTCAGGTTTGCTACTGTTTGCTTCTGCCAGCCTTGTGTTTTAATTCTTTATAAAGCCATAGCCTAAATTATGTGTGAAATAAGATGAGAATAGATATCCGTAGTACTAAATTTGATCAGTTTATTTTGGATGTACTCAGAATCTCAAGCAGAATTTTGTGCCTTGGTATATATTTAACTAGATATTGTAAGAAATAAAATGAACAACTCCTGAGAGGGAATTTTTAATTTTAGTGTTAAAATGTATTCAATGGATTCTTTCCTCTCAACTGAAAAGTCAAATAAGTTGAAACCATTTTCTTATTTAACATCTCTTGCATTTCATGATTGAAATTGTGGCAATGCAGAGGTAAGACATAGCTTTCCTCAGTGTAGTCATGAAAATCTATTTTATGTGAAAAAAAAAATATATGAAACAAGGGTTGTAAGAAGGATCCGGGGAACTACAGGCCTGTCAGCCTGACCTCGGTGTCAGGGAAGGTTATGGAGAAGACTGTCTTGAGGGAGATCATGCGGCATTTGTAGAACAACCAGGGGATGAGGCCAGCCAGCATGGGTTTGTGAAAGGCAGGTCCTCCTTGACCAACCTGATCTCCTTCTATGATGATGACCTGCCTGGTGGATGAAGGAAAGGCTGTTGATGTGATCCACCTAGACTTCAGCAAAGCCTTCTACACTGTCTCCCACAGTATTCTCTTGGAGAAGCTGGCACCCCGTGGCTTGGACAGGTACTCTCTTTGCTGGGTAAGGAGCTAGCTGGAGGGCCGGGCCCAGAGAGTGGTGGTGAATGGAGTTAAATCCAGCTGGCGACCGGTCACGAGTGGTGTTCCCCAGGGGTTGGTGCTGGGACTTGTCCTTTTCAATATCTTTATTCATGACCTGGATGAGGGCATCGAGAGCACCCCCAGTAAGTTTGCAGATGACACCAAGCTGGCAGGAAGTGTCGATCTGCCTGGGGGTAGCAAGGCCCTACAGAGGGATCTGGGCAGGCTGGATAGCTGGGCTGAAGCCAATGGGATGAGGTTGAACAAGACCAAGTGCCGGGTCCTGCACTTTGGCCACAACAACCCCAGCTAAAGCTACAGGCTTGGGGCAGAGTGGCTGGAAGATTTTGTAGAGGAAACAAACCTGGAGGTGTGGGTGGATGCTCAGCTGAGCATGAGCCAGTAGTGTGCCCAGGTGGC